>NW_015176485.1:84446-104055 GCF_001447785.1 Gekko japonicus
TTCCTGCTGGGCTTTTTCTACAAAAAGAGCCCTGGAATTACTAATGTTTTTTATTGCTCGGAAATCCTTTTGATGGGGCAGGAGGGAAAGTGGTGGTCTCAAGGGGCTGGCGGCAGGGGAATAGCACCTTCGAAATGATGCCCCTTCCCATCCAGACAAGGGGCTGGCACACACGGACTGTTCTTTCCCCAAAGATCAAAATGAAGCAGTTTTGGGAGAGAGGGTATTGAGGACAGGAAAAACCTGGAAAGAGGAGGATTAAAGCATGAGATTGTGCCCCCCCCCCCAGCATCCCAGATGGAAAGAAGGGGAAAGAAAAAAAAAACACAGCGGAAGCAGCCTAAATTCAAGTAGGTTCGTGGTGAAGAACAACAGCATGCATAACTAAGGGATGGGATCCCCTGCCACAAGATCCAGTGATACTGCAGTGGATTTAAAAGGGGAGAAGACAAAACCATAGAGGATCTGTCTAGTGGTGTCAGTTATTAGCCATGGGAACTAAATGGAACTTCCAGACTCACCGGAAGTGTACCTTTCGAATCCCAGATACTTCTGATGGGCTATAGGAGGAGGAGGAGAAGGAGGAGATTGGATTTATACTCCACCCTTCACTACCCGAAGGAGTCTCAGGTGGGGCTGAGAGAGCTCTTTTGAGAACTGCCCTTGAGAGAACAGCTCCGAGAGAACTTGTAACTGACCCAAGGTCACACCAGCAGCTGCATGTGGGGGAGTGGAGACTCCAACCTGGTTCTCCCAGATTAGAGTCTATGCTCCTAAACCACTACACCAAACTGGAACATCTCCTTGATGTCGTGCTTGTAAGCTTGCGGAAGGATCTGGAAACAGAATGCTGAATCTGGCGGCCTTTTGTCTGACCCAATATGGTCATTCTCTTAAAATCTTCACTTTATCTGAGGGGGGCTAGAATTTAATCATCGCACCAGCACTTGCCTCTTCAACCCAGCATTTAAAATTTGCAGCTCAGACCCCTTTTTCGGTGTAATAACCAGAACTTGTTAGAAGGGAATGCTTTCTGGTTCGCCAGATTGCCTGCGGTACGGAGCAGCAAAGGCAGCCGCACGAGGAACCAAATGCCTCCAGGATCTGCAGGTTATTGGGAAGTCTGTGGCTGTGTGTGTGTGTGAGAGAGAGAGACTGCCTCAGAATCGCTCACAAATGTCTGGAATAATCATTGTTCCCGCACAACCTCTCTATCGTGGCTCACCCACCCACACAAACCCTGTCACAGCCTCATGTTTTCAGCAAAAAGAATCTGACAGCAAGGGGGGAAAATCGGGAGAAGAAATAATGTCTCCGATGGAGGAAAGAATATCCACATGCCTGCCTTAAAAGGTATCAGGTCTAGGTGGAAGGATCAGGAGGGCGCTCAATGAGCATTCTTTTTTTAAAGCTTCTTGGGGCGCAATCCATGCAGATGTTCCCTTGAGCTGGCCCCGCTGAAATAGAAGGGCGCTTCGGCCCATGATCTGGAAGGGCGTTCTGCTATAAGCCATATAGCCCTTAGATTTCTCTCCGCTGCCCTTTCCCTCTCCCCTTCCCCTTTTCTGGGTGGAGGAGCCGGAGCCACGAACACCCCCTCTCGCTTCACTTATCTCATTTTTATTGCCCTGGATGAAAGCCAGCCTGTTTTCTTGCCAAGTTGGGCTCTCCACTGGGAAAGCAATTCTCCAGTCAGGAAGAAAAAGAGGATTTTTATTATTTTTTTTAAATGCTGGTGGGTGAAACCTGCAATCAGCCAGACTTCGTTCCCAGCCTCAGAAAAGGGTTCGGAAGCATCTGGTATAGTGCAGCTAATATAGGTATGAACCCGTTGCCTTCCTTGGCAAACGTCTTCCCCGAAAGAGCAGGGTAAAAATCTTACGTACGCATTCACTTATTTTAAATGCCTGTAATACCAGCTGCCGCAGCCTGTAAGATGAGACAGAGACAGAAGCTAGTTAGAAAAAAACTGAATGTTGCAAAAGTCTTGCTAGAACTGGTCCCCAAATGGCTGCTGCACGCGGTACCTGCGCCCTGCTGCTGGTCCCCAGAATCACTTCCCTCCAAGCACCTGCCTGTGGAACATTTTGGTTCCTATTTTTCATTACAAAGGATCGGCTACCAGTTATTGGCTTTTCTCCACTGTGATCAGTAGTAGCCTTTTATTTTTGTCTGAGGGAGTTCACTTTTAGTGGGACTATTCAGTCCCACCTCTTAATCCGCCTGAAACTTCATAGTGTATGATGATGCTTGGGGGATGCAGGGCTCTTTTTGTAGAAAAAGCCCAGCAGGAACTCATTAGCATAATAGGCCACACCCAACAGCAGAAACTCATTAGCACATTGGGCCACAACCCTGACAGCACAGCTCATTAGCACATTAGGCTGCACCCCCCTGTTATCAGAAGTGTGGTCATCCAGCCACACCCACCTTTTGCTTGTTATTCTGTTTACCTTGTTTGTTGTCAAAACCCAGGGCCTTTTTTTAATAGCAGGAACTCCTTTGCATGTTAGGCCACACACCCCTAATGTAGCCAGTCCTAATGAGTTTCTGCTGTTGGGTGTGGCCTATTATGCTAATGAGTTCCTGCTGGGCGTGGCCAACTTGGGAGCCAGCTGAAACTCCATTCCTGTGCGTTCCTGCCCAAAAATAGCACTGATGCCTTTAAGGGAGGCCAGCCTCCAGGTGGGACCAGGGGATCCCCTGGAATTACAGCTCATCTCCAGACTACAGAGACCAATTCCCCTGGAGAGAATGGATGCTTAGGAAGGCATTCTACCCCACTGAGGTCCCTGTCGTCCCCAGGCTCCATTTCCAAACCTCTAGTAATTTCCCAGCTTGAATCTGGCAACCCAACCCCTGCTGGTGGCTGGCGGGGGAGGGGGGGACCTGGCAACCCTAGATTGCGGAATGGTCTCCATTTCAGATCATATATGCATTTATCCAGGGGTCATTTCATAGAAAAAGAGGTGCAGGAGCTCATTAGCATAACTCATTGGCATAACTTATTTGCATATGCCACACCCCCTGACATCACCGGAAGTGCGTCAGAAGGCAACACCCACCGCTCAGGCTCCACTGGACTGTTCTGGATTGCTAGCTATTGGAGGGGGGACACATATGGAGATCTGTCCTCGCAGAGGAGGGAGAGCTTGTACCTGAATAAAACTTGGTCTTAAAGGTGCCACTGGACTGTTTTGGGCTGGGGGGTTAGGGTCTGCAACTTACCTGGCTGCTTCTTGCTCTGACTGAGGGCTGCTGAGAGCAGGGGGTGTGGCTTGTTGCATGTGCCCACCCCCTGGGCTCTTTACTGCCGGAGCTCCACTCCTGTGCGCTCCTGCAGGAAATGACCCCTGCATTTATCCCTGTTGTTCTTTTTTATGAACACCATACCTCCCTCAACTCTGACCATTTTAGTTAAGGGACACTTTCTGTGACTGCTGTAAACAGCATCCTATGGTCAATATTTCAGTGTACTTTGACAAGTCAGCCTCCCTCACACCCAGATAATAGAACAAATGGGGAGAAATTGTTTCCTCCTTTCAAAATCTATTTTAAAACAAACACCCATTCCTATCGCAAAGAAAACTTGTAAACACTTAGATGGTTCTGAACTGAGCCCAAGGGAGTTTACCCATCACCAGGCAAAACTCTGAACAGCTTCTCCCCCCCCCCCCATTTTTTTTGGCAGTGGTCCCTAGCCCAATGTCGGACACACCTGGAGTCAAGGTGTATGAAACTGTGTGGCCCTGTGCTCTGATGTACTTCAAACAGAAGGATCCATCATGTCTTCTTAAAACCATCCTGCACGAGTGTTTTTTTAATCTCGACAGCAGGGGATGATACAAAATAATATATTTCAGAAGAGAGGCTGGTTCATTAATGATGAATGGTTTGTGCAGTACAGAGCCTTGTGGCGAAGCGTATCCTTGAAAGAAATCAATAGTTCCATGCACCGAGCAACTTGGCAAGACGGGGAAAGCGTCCTGAGTCATCTGGAAGGCATCGGACGGCCTTTCTCTCCCATTCCAAACAGTGGCTTCGGCTCTGCATTGGTATTTGGAGAACACGTAGGAGCCCTCAAGCCTGTTGTCGTGCAGACCTGCTCTTGAAGGCCTGTGCAAGGTTCGGGGGGGCAAAGATGGATGTGATTTTTTTTAAAAAAAAGAGCAGCTGCAGCAGATTTCTCATGCCCAGTGCAAGACTGATTGTGCAGCAAGCATGATAGACAGACACGCCAGCGAGCTGAATGCTGGGGCAGAGGTCAGCCGTCTTCCTCCACCACGTTCTTCAGGTGGGCTGTACACCTACCGTTAAAAAAAAAGATCAAAGTCTCACAGGCAGGGGTCATTTCCTGCGGGAGCGCACAGGAGCTCCGGCAGTAAGGAGCCCAGGGGGTGGGCACATGCAACAAGCCCCGCCCCCTGCTCCCAGCAGCCCTCAGTCAGGCCACGAGGAGCAAGAAGCAGCCAGGTAAGTTGCAGAGGCCCCCCCCCCGCCCACCTTCAGGTACAAGCTCTCCCTCCTCTGCGAGGACAGATCTGCACGTTCCCCCTTCCCCAATAGCTAGCAATCCAAAACAGTCCAGTGGAGCCTGAGCGGTGGGTGTTGCCTTCTGACACACTTCTGGTGATGTCAGGGGGTGTGGCATATGCAAATAAGTTATGCTAATGAGCTCCTGCCCTCTTTTTCTACGAAATGACCCCTGCTCACAGGTATATTTATTTATCTGTTCATTCTCTGCTGGTTTTTAAAAGTATATCCCTTGGACACTTTGGCTGCATCCACACTGGAAGAATTCTACATTTTGCATTCTTCTCCCTCCTGCACTGCTTATCCGCCCAGATGACATCTAAGAAAGGTTCTAGATCAGGGGTGTCAAACTCATTTGTTATGTGGACCGGATCTGACATAAATGAGACCTTGTCGGGCCGGGCCGGGCCGTGTATGTCGTAAAATGTAATGCCAGGTAGCGGAGATACAAACTTTATAAAGGACACAAACGCAAAGATTTTTTTAAACTTAAAATAAAAACATGCTTAAAATATTAGCTCTGTAAGCTGCAAACCCACTTTTGATATATCGACATTCACCACAGAAATCTCATGCTCAAGAGTTCTGAGTCTAGGACCCAGGTTAAAACACGAAATGGCTGAGTGATTAAGAGAGTCGGGCGAAGCCAGCTATGATGCAGCAGCGGCAGAACTGGAAGCAGGAGATGGCCAGTTCCACTGCGGTCCTGATGGAAGCCCACCGGGGGCCTGATCCGGCCCCCGGGCCGCATGTTTGACACCCCTGTTCTAGATGGCCCACATTCTGATGGCTGGGTTAGTCTCTAAAGAAAAATCTTTTTAAAGAAAATTCAGTGGCATTTTGGAAAATGCCATGTATGAAGATGAGGCAGGCCAGGAAAGATGCGGAGGAGAGCTAGGCTAAAGACACACCCACAAAGACAACCAGAATCTTCATTACAAACAGAAAACTTGCAAGATGCCCTGTTCAGATTGCTAATATGCATGGGATGGAGCAAAAGAGATGCACCCTCTGGGCAGCTACCCAATTTAACTGAGCCCTCCTGTTTAGCCCAGTAGCCTCCTGCCTTTCCTCTCTCTGAAAACTGCACTGCTCCCTCGTGCTCTTGCAGTGCGCCCACAAAGCAGTTCCCTAAAGACAGAAAGCACACACCAAGCTGACACGGTGAACACTGGAGGGCTATTAGTCCAAAATCCTTTTAGAAAAACAGGTATGAAAACTCCGAATTCTCTAATGTTAACCTCCAGTGACTAATACATCCTGGCCATTACGCCCTGGACCCTCCATATTAACCTCTCAATAACGCCCGTGCCAGGACCCACAGCCAAAGAATTGAGTTCACGCTTCTGGAAAGGTTATACTTTATTGCTAGTACTATGGTTGCACGAACATGTTCATTGTTAGGAATAAATACCATCCAGAAAGCAGATAGAGATATAGGGTATTCAAATGTGCCTCCCCCCCCCCCACCTGTGGGCCAATCGGCCTGACTCCCGTGGGTGGGACCAGAGCAGTTAGAGCCGAGGCTGGGAAACAAAACTAGTCACACAGTTAATTGATGGGAAGACACTACACAAGCAGGCTACAAGGTGAGCGGTAACGAGGGGAGAAGAGCAGAGAAAGGAATGCGGCAGCAACTGGCACACAGGTCATGAAACTTGGATCATCTTCCGTATGTGCAGGTGTATCTCATAGCCCCCAAACTGCCATACCTAGAACGGTACTTTTCACAGAGGTGTCGGAGGACTTGTCAGACCCCAACCTCCAACACGCACACTTTGGGTGAACATTTGGTCAACCTGCTAATTTGTTCAAAGCTGTCCATTCTCTAAAACATCTAGGGATGCCACCCTCCAGGTGGGAGCTGGGGATCTCCTGGAATTACAGCGCATCTCCAGACTACAGAGATCAGCTCCCTTGGAGAAAATGGATGCTTTGGAGGGTGGAGTCTGTGGCATAGTACCCTACTGAAGTCCCTGTCCTCCCCAGGCTCCACCCCCAAATCTCCAGGAGTTTCCCAACCTGGATCTGGCAACCCTATCCCCCCATTCCTCAAGGGTGGCCAGGTGGGACCTGGCTCGTCTAAAAACATCCCCACTGGAGAAAGCAGAAGTCATAATCAGAGGCTATTTGATGAGGCACAGTGCTTAGGGCCAAGTCAGAGCTGTGCCCCTTTAAAGACCACAGTCCTAGAGACTGGAGTAACTCTGCATAGGATTGCACTGTGAATCAGTCTGGGCAGCCTTGTCGCACTTCCTGGGGACACTGGCAAGATGTGGCCTTTGTTAGACAAACTTCTTATGCTGCAGGAGATGTTAGCCTAGGTCCGGTAATCTTGTATTCTGATACCGAAGTCAACCTATCTTTGGATACTTAAATCCTGTGACTGGAGCTGTGAGACAGCGCTTTCTAAAACCTGAAAAGGCCCCCAGATTTGCAAAAAAATTGTGAAATCTAAAACAATAAAAAAAGAATACATTGAGGACTTTAAAAAAAAGTCTGAACATGATTAAAGGAGCAACTGTAGCTTTAAGCAACAGACTACCCAAGTAGTTGTTGCTAGGCAACCACAGTACTCTAGGTTTGGCTTTGTCAGTAAAAGTCATGGGGCCTTTCCAGGTTTATTTTGGCCTTTGAGGGAGGGCTCATCAGGTCCAGGCCTGGCTAGGGTTGCCAGCTCCACGATGGGAAATTCCTGGAGATTTTGTCGCAGAGTCTGAGGAGGGCAGGGCTTGGGGAGGGGAGAGGCCTCGGCCAGATATAATGCCATAGATTCCACCTTCCTAGTGTAGCACGGAGAAAGGGGCCTAAGCCCAAGCACAGACCACCAGATCAACAGAAGGAGAAGAACTTTATTGGCGCCGGTTCAGTCAGCGAAGCACGCTTTAAACAGACTGAACCCAGAGCAATGCAGGCTCCAGGCTTTTATACTGCAACAAGGTTACACGTCATCATTTACATCACCAGAGTGGAATTTTCCATTGACTAGGCTTACTTTTCCCGCCCAAACCAAACAAGCTCACTTCTGCCCCCTTATGACTGGAACATGAACAGCAACTATCCCCTTATATGGGCAAGGAATAATAAATGCCTACTTCATTCCCCCCTTTCGGTCCTTTCTCTGGGACAGAGAGAGAGACCGACCAATAACATGGCATAGCATTTATTCCTTGCCTGGAGAGTATACAGTAACTAACAGTACTTTTCTTCTTTAACCTGTGGAAGAATTTATGCATTAGTGTTCAACCTGTTCCTTTTAGCAGTAACCAAATATAAAAGTTTAACAGTATCATTGTGAGCTAACATTGCATTAACTGTTTTGGTAGCTACATTCTTAACCAAAGGTATCAAACAAGGGAGAAGTAACAAACCACCAAAGGCTAAAGCTATTAAGAACAATATACGTTTCCAATCTCCAAGTATGTTTCCGAACCAATCTTCAGTATCTATTCCTGTCCAGGTTTGGACTGGGACATGGGCTAAATTACGCATATGTTCTGTAATCTGTTCAATAGCTTTACCATTGTCATCAATCTGTAAACAACAATTTGAAAGGTTAAACTTTCCACAAACTCCTCCTTCAGTTGCTAATAAGAAATCTAAGGCAAGTCGGTTCTGGTAAACAGCAGTGCGAAGTTGTGTGTTGGTTTCGGCTAATACAGACAGAGCCAGGGAAGTTTCATTAGTTATGATTTCTAAAACCGCTTGTAGTCTAATTATTCGATTTAGCATATAAATGGGGGTTCTATAACCATATGTACCATCAGCTGCCCAGGTAGCTGGACCATATACTTGAATAATACGTTCTGGAGGCCATTCATCATCTTTCCAGTTACCTACAGCTAATCCCCGTATTTCTCGCTTTGAGCGTCCTAACTCATCATATACTGGGACTCCTAACCTTTCTCCGACAGTGAGGGGTAGGAGGAAAAAGCTAGGTTTTATAGTACCTAATATACAAGCACCATTCCATGTAAGGGGCAGGGTTGCATAGGCAGCTGAACCACATATCCAGTATAAGGAGTCTGGAGCTCTCCATTCTTTAGAAGTGCTACAGGGGTTGTCCCATAGGACTTGTAAACGACTCATATTAACATAAGGTGGGGCTTGGGTGACATTCGGATTAGCAAAATTAATATAGGCTTTAGGCTGGGTGCCATTACAGAACCATCCTTCTTCACAATCTAGGGCTCCCACTGAAATGTTAAAAGGAGCTCCCTGTCGTATAAAACAAGTATGACCAACTAAGGGATTTTTCAGGATCCATCTACTGGGGCGGTGGATATTATTCCAGGAAAGGTTGAAAGCATGGGAGATATTATTAAGTTCTACCTCTTTGGCCTCCCAGGGCCATTGTTCTCCCATATTGGTACCTCCACAGACATAACAATTCTTAACTGATAGTTCTCCTGCAATTCTTTCAGCAAGATCGATAAATAGATTCTTGGTCACTGGGGGGATTTCTATTACTTTCCCCATTTCTGACCAAAAGGTTGTGTGAATCTTCATTTCAGTGCTTTGGATTTTTGAACTAATAGTTTCTATGACAATGCGTCCGTATGGACTTTTTCGACCACCAATATCTATGCCAACCCCATACATCAGTTTCTTTCTTCCCTGGTTCTCGGATGCTCGGAAATGTAAGCACAAGGGAGTGCAGTGGTTATGGCTGCAAGGGGTTAGACTAGTTCCCTGGGATAACTTAAAGTACGGGTGGGCTTTCCCTCCTCCCACTATTCCACCTTGAGGTCCATCTGAGATATTACCATCATTAGAGACATACCAGACTTGTGCTTCAAGTTCATAAGTTGATGACAGAAACATTTTCCCTTCTTTGGCATAGCTCTGCTCTTTAGCTAGCCCTCCACACGTTTGTCTAATTTCCCCTGCACTATACTTTCGACTTCGAGAGATGGCATGACATATGTCAAAACAGACTTGCATACTTTGACTAGACTGGGAAGTGACATTGGACGCTAAAAGGGAAGAGGTGAAAGTATCAGGACTTGTGTACCATCCACTAATATAAGCATAAACATTAATACGGGCCCGAGTCACATTGGACTGGGGTCGAAAGCACATAAATTTCCCTTGATTTACACAAACACTGTAACTTATGCCCTCATGAGAACATTGGGTAACTACAGACGAAATACAATCAAAGTCAGAATGATAAATGAGGGTTTGTGAGACTTGACCTTCACGAAAAGTGGAAGTAATGCAAGAGGTACAAGCAGGAAACCCCATAACTGGGATGCAGATCATAGAAGGTACAAAAACACAATTTAACAGAAGCATCCACATCTTGGGCCTGTGCGTCGACTAGTCAGCTTCCGGTGTGACTAGAGCAGGGCCTGATGCTCCAACGAAGGTCTGATTTTTCACCCGTGCGCAGGGAGACCGTTTCCGGTAGGTCTCAGCAGGGGTTCTGGAGTCAATCTTCAGCTGTGTCCTCTTGGGGCGTGGGCCCAAGAGAAGCAGAGCTTGCTGGATTACTGGGCACGACACGTCTAAGCTTCACAGTAGTAGGATTAGATCCTGGCTCAGCAGTCCATCTAGTATGGGCAAGCTTCAAATTCGTCCAGTGGATCCAGGGTTTCCTCTCAACGACCTTCACAGCTGTAGGGGAACTGAGTAAAACAGTGAAAGGTCCCTCCCACCTTGGCCCTAAGGGCTCTGGTCTCCAATTTTTAACCCATACTGAATCTCCAGGACTGACATGACACACAGAATCAAACAAGGGAACTGGGAGACAGGCAGAGTAATGTCTTTGGAGTTTCTCAACTTGTCGTCCAAGGGCTTGTAATTCTGCTGAGGTGATTAACTGATGAAACCCATAAGCATCGGTATGAACTCCCATGGTCAGTGGGGGAGGACGGCCAAACATTGCCTCATAAGGAGAAACTGAAGTTCGTTTGGAAGGGAGGCAGTGCAGTCGGAATAACACTAGAGGTAGAATCTTAGGCCATGGCTGTTCAGTCTCTTGGGTGAACTTCCGCAAGGAGGCTTTAAGAGTTCTATTAGCTCGTTCTACTGCTCCTGAACTCTGGGGACGATAGGCACAGTGTAATTTCCAGATGATTCCTAAGGCTTTGGCAACTTGCTGAGTTAATTCAGAGATGAAGGCTGGTCCATTATCAGAGGAAACCCAGGTAGGTAATCCGAATCTTGGAATTAGATCCCTTAACATGGCTCGGGCAACTTCTGAGGCCTTTTCAGTGGCAGTTGGAAACGCTTCTATCCATCCAGTATGCGTACAGACAAACACCAACAGGTAGTGATGACGACCAACTTTTGGCATCTCGGTGAAATCAACAACAAGCGAAGTCATTGGGGCTGGTCCTGGGGTATTGATTCCTGGAGGTCGTCGGGGACCTTCTCTAGGATTGTTTCGGGCACAGGTAACACACTGACGGCACACGAGGTCTGCTAATGCTGTCTTCCGTTCCAGATGAGCCCAGCGGTCTAAGGCTTTAACAAGACTGGAAGATCCATAATGGGTATTAGCATGAAGGGCTTTCATTATTTCATAGCCTAAGGAGGCTGGAATCCAAATTTTTCCTGTTGGCAAGATCCACCAACCTTCCTCATTCTTTTTTGCTGATTGCTGGTCACAGAGGTAGTCTTCATGTTTGGTGTAACGAGGCGTCCAAGCTGAGACTGGAGTGGGGAAGACAGGACAGGCTAAGACTGACGGACTAGGAACTAGAGTGCGGAGACAAAGTTTTCCTTCTGCTGCTTCCTTAGCTGCTTTATCAGCACGACCATTTCCTTCTGCAATTGGGTCAGACTTCCGTTGATGTCCTCGACAGTGGATTATTGCAATCTTAGTTGGCAGATTGATGGCTTCTAGCAGAAGACGAAGATTTGGCCCATATTTGATATCCTTTCCAGCGGCTGTAATAAATCCTCGGTGTTGCCACAGCATTCCATGTGCATGGGCTGCCTTGAAAGCAAACATTGAATCGGTGAATATATTTGCAGCTGCATTCTTGCTTAGATGTAGGGCAACTGTCAGGGCTATTATTTCTGCTAGTTGAGCAGATGTTCCAACGGGTAGAGATTCTGCTTGTATCACCTGATGGTCATCTACAACAGCATAGCCTGCTTTGCGACGTCCTTGAGGGTTGATGAAACTGCTACCATCACAGTACAATATTAAGTCTGGCTGCTGAAGGGGTTGGTCACGAAGGTCAAGACGAGATGCAAACAGCTGGTCAGTGGTTACTAGGCAATCATGCTCAACATCTTCACATGGTACTGGCAACAAGGTGGCTGGATTTATGTTGATGACAGGAGCTAGAGATACACCTGGGTTCTCGAGGAGAACTGCTTGGTACCTGGCCATACGTGAAACTGTCAGATATTTGTGACCACGAGCTTCTAAAATGGTCTTAACTCCGTGTGATACAAACACTGTGAGTGGGGCTCCCCAGGTGAATTTGTTTGCTGCTTCAATAAGTCTACAGCAGGCAGCAACAGCACGTAAGCAAGGGGGCAGACCGGCTTCTACAGCATCCAGGTTTTGGCTAAGGTAGGCCACAGGCCGATTGTGAGTCCCAAGTTTCTGGAGAAGGACACCTAAAGCAACACTTTGCTTCTCATCTACGCAAAGGGAAAAAGGTTTTTCTGGATCTGGCAGTCCTAAGGCAGGAGCCTCAATGAGCCGTTGTTTCAGGGTCCTAAAGGCAACATCTTGATCTGGGCCCCAGACAAAAGGTTCCTGTGTCCCCCCTTTGGTAGCTTCATATAAGGGTTTGGCCAAAAGAGCAAAGGAGGGAATCCATAACCGACAGTAGCTAGCTGCACCTAAGAAGCCTCGTAGCTCTTTGCGACTCTGGGGTAGAGGTATCTGGCACACAGTTTCTTTCCTTGCATTACTGAGAGACCGTTGATTCTTAGAGATTTCAAATCCTAGGAACTGGACTCGAGTTAAGCAGATCTGGGCCTTCTTGAATGAGACTTTATAGCCACAGGCATCAAGGAGACGGAGAAGGTTAAGGGTGCCCTGGGAACATCGATGAGGGTCAGGGGCACAAAGTAACAAGTCATCCACATATTGGATTAAGGTAAGGACCCCTTCTTGGGTGTCAAAGTTCTCTAAGTCTTTACCGAGGGCCTGTCCAAACAATGAAGGAGAATTTTTGTAGCCTTGGGGCAAACGAGTCCAAGTGTACTGACATGGGCTGGAGGCTCCAGGGGCTCTCCATTCGAAGGCAAAGATGTCTCTGGACTGGTGGTGAAGTCCAATACTGAAGAACGCATCTTTCAAATCCAAGACAGTAAACCATGCAGCCGTGGATGGAATCAGAGTCAGGATTGTATAGGGATTTGGCACTACAGGGTGGATAGCTTCTACTTGAGTATTCACTGCCCTCAGGTCTTGGACTGGGCGGTAATCAGGATTCTTGGGGTCTGGAGAAGGCTTAGGTACTGGAAGGATCGGAGTATTCCAGGCAGATTCACAGGGGATCAGGATGCCATCTTTCAGGAGTCTCTGAAAGTGTTTGGTTAACACTCTTCGGGCATCTTCACGAATAGGGTATTGACGCTCTCTCACTGGATTGGCAGTAGGTTTAAGGACCACAACTACAGGAGGTTGGTGTTTAGCAAAGCCTGGGGGATTATCTTCTGCCCATACAGTTGGCACTTCATTTCGGTAGTACAATTTATCCTGCACCTTTTCCTTGTCATAAAAAGCATCTTTATCAGTCTGATACTGGACTTCTTCAGGGTCACCATCAGGGTGTCTTCTAAATCCACATCCCATTAGGACCTCAGGAAGTCGCCACTCTTCTGTAGCATCAACCTCTAAATTACAACACACTAGTGAAGTTTGAGTCTCTGGAGGTAAGGACAGAAGTGCTGAGCCATCCGGAGTATCAAAGGTTATGGAGGCACGCATTTTAGATAAAAGATCTCTCCCAAGCAAATTAATCGGACAGCTGGGATTTAAGAGAAAACGGTGGGTGACCCGGTGACCTCCTAGAGAACAGGTTCTTGATTGGAGGTATGGGAGAGCAAGTTTCTTCCCTGCCATGCCTACAACTGTTAGGCTATCTTTAGTGGGCGGAGCAATGGGTGTCGTTACAATGGATACTTCAGCCCCCGTGTCTAACATGAAATCAACAGGATTTCCTTCAATATTTAAGCGGACCAAGGGCTCCCGAGGGCCACAATTGACAGAGCCCGGTCGCCCCTAATCATCATAGTTCATTCCGGCCATACCAACAAAGCCATCTTCCGACTTCCCTGCAGGGTAGGTGCGGCTGTACCGGCTTTCATTAACTTGCCCTCTTGGAAGGTGGTTAAAGCTCTGTCCTCTTCCTTGGCCTCTAGATCCTCCCCTCCCCCGGAGTCTGGACTGGCGGTTCGGACATTCGTTTTTCCAGTGGCCATCCGCTCTACAGTATGCACATTGGTCCCGGCCTAGGGTTCTAGGACCACGGGGCTCAAGGTTGGATGTTGGGGACGGGCGGTCATACTCATGGCCTTGGATCACTGCTGCTAAAATTGCTGCCTTTCGTCTATGCTTAGCTTCTTCTTCTTTCTTCTCTTCTTTATCTCTATTCACAAAAACCTTCTGGGCCACCTCAATTAATTGGGACACGTTCATCCCTTGGAACCCTTCTAACTTCTGTAATTTGCGTCTAATGTCAGGTGCAGCCTGGCTAACAAAAGATGCATTCACCATTGTACGGTTTGCTTCTTCCTCTGGGTCAAAAGGAGTGTAGAGGCGGTAAGCCTTGTACAGTCTTTCAAGGAAGGTATAGGGTGGCTCAGTTGGCTCTTGAATGACCTCCCTCAATTTAGCCATATTCATGGGCTTCTTTCCTGCTTCCTGGAGACCTAAGAGGATGGCAGTTCGGTATTCCTCTGATCTTCCTCTATCTGCATCTACATTGGGGTCCCAATTTGGGTCTATATCTGGGAAGCGGGCACGAACCCAGTCAGCTGCATTAGGCTGTTGGTCAGCAGGGACTCTGTTTTCAACAGTTTTCTTAGCAGCTGCCATGACTTTCCGCTTCTCTTCTGAAGTTAATAAAGCAGTAAGTAACTGGCTACAATCTCGCCAGGTAGGGGCATGTGTAGCCATAATTGTTGTAAACAGATCTGTCATGGGTCGGGGGTCTTCACTATATGGGGTCGTCTGTGTTCTCCAATTACAGAGATCGACAGTACTGAAAGGAGAATAGACCCATCTCATAATCCCATCCGCTCCTGCTGGAACTTGACGGAGAGGGCAGACTGTTGCTAAATTGCCAGTTTCCTGAGATTTGCCTACAGGCACTTTAAAAGGGTTCATTTCACTGAGTCCTGATGTAGGACTCCAATGAGTGGCGGGGCTCCAGGTCCCTGTTGTCGGATTTTTCTTAAGGACTGTCTTAGGTATGGGAGTGACAGGGGTCTCAGGTTCAGGAGCAGAGGCAGTAGCCAAACAGTCCACTAAGGATGGATAAATGGTGGAGACTGGCACTGAAGGGCTAAGCGCTTCACTGATTTGCAGTTCCTGAAGCTGCTCCTGGGCTGCAAGTTCTTGGGCGGCACGGGCCTGCGCAGTCTGTGATCTAGTCACTCTTGCTTCTGGGGGCGGAGTTGGAAGAGGAGGCGGTGGCAATGGCCCAGCAGAGTATGGTGGGGGCCAATCATCCTCCGGTGGCGGGCAAGTCACTTGGGGGCCTTGGGGCCTGCTTTCTGGGGTATTCAGGGTTGGACAAATTGCTGGCATAGTTCCTGGTGTTGGGCAAACTATAGGCTGGTTGGCTGCTGGGGCAGAGCCCTGTCGGGTTTTAAATCGCTTGGCCTTGGAAGGATTTTTCCTCACATATTCATACCAGCAGTAGACATAATGGAGCTGCTGATCGGAATGGTCCTCTTGGGGATCCGTAGCTGCCAGATAGACTCTGTGTAGCAGAGAGAGATCCATGGAGCCCTCTGGTGGCCATCCCACTGTAAACGCAGGCCAGTTTACCTCACAAAATGTCTGCAGACAGACTGGATTTAAAACTACGCCATGAGTGGCTGTGCCAAAAATTTCTTCAAAGTGCTTGAGCATAAACTGAAGAGGGGTTTTGGGCTTTGCCTGACTCCCTCCCATTTTGAACAGACAAAAGACAGACAGCTGGGTATACAGAGGGTGGGGTAAACAGGGAGAGTGGTAAGGGGTCCACTGCTCCTAGACACATAAAAGGGAGACCTTAACCACAAATGCTTCCACCTGTACCCGACTCAGATGCGATCTCTCGACTGAGAAATGCGAGCTTGAGGTGACCACAATTCAATTTGACTTTCTCCTATTACGGGAGTCCGCCTTTTCACACTCACACACCATGCATTCACTTCAACACAGATCCCACCCTGATCATAGGAAAGCCAAGGCTTTCCTAGCCTGCCTGACAGAAACTGACCCGATAGGAAGGTGATCAGGCTTCCTCTTCCCTTCAACTGAAGGGGACCGATACCGATTAATACTGACCTGACTCTGACCAGACTGGACTCCGGAGTCTTCCCCTGATGTTCTCCTCCTGGCTGAGTTCACTGAGCAAGCGACTTTGGTGAGAACCAGCCCTGGAGAGGAGTGAATGATCGGCTTTTCGAAATCGAAAATGGCGCCTTTGCCGCCAAACAGTCCTCAGTCAGTGCGGTTCTCTTCAAAATCGTGGCTCAGGAGGGCCCCAACAACCCGGCCTTGGTTGGGTGCTCCCCCCTTTCCCGGTCAGGGAACCAGAAATGTAGCACGGAGAAAGGGGCCTAAGCCCAAGCACAGACCACCAGATCAACAGAAGGAGAAGAACTTTATTGGCGCCGGTTCAGTCAGCGAAGCACGCTTTAAACAGACTGAACCCAGAGCAATGCAGGCTCCAGGCTTTTATACTGCAACAAGGTTACACGTCATCATTTACATCACCAGAGTGGAATTTTCCATTGACTAGGCTTACTTTTCCCGCCCAAACCAAACAAGCTCACTTCTGCCCCCTTATGACTGGAACATGAACAGCAACTATCCCCTTATATGGGCAAGGAATAATAAATGCCTACTTCATGCCCCCCTTTCGGTCCTTTCTCTGGGACAGAGAGAGAGACCGACCAATAACATGGCATAGCATTTATTCCTTGCCTGGAGAGTATACAGTAACTAACAGTACTTTTCTTCTTTAACCTGTGGAAGAATTTATGCATTAGTGTTCAACCTGTTCCTTTTAGCAGTAACCAAATATAAAAGTTTAACAGTATCATTGTGAGCTAACATTGCATTAACTGTTTTGGTAGCTACATTCTTAACCAAAGGTATCAAACAAGGGAGAAGTAACAAACCACCAAAGGCTAAAGCTATTAAGAACAATATACGTTTCCAATCTCCAAGTATGTTTCCGAACCAATCTTCAGTATCTATTCCTGTCCAGGTTTGGACTGGGACATGGGCTAAATTACGCATATGTTCTGTAATCTGTTCAATAGCTTTACCATTGTCATCAATCTGTAAACAACAATTTGAAAGGTTAAACTTTCCACAAACTCCTCCTTCAGTTGCTAATAAGAAATCTAAGGCAAGTCGGTTCTGGTAAACAGCAGTGCGAAGTTGTGTGTTGGTTTCGGCTAATACAGACAGAGCCAGGGAAGTTTCATTAGTTATGATTTCTAAAACCGCTTGTAGTCTAATTATTCGATTTAGCATATAAATGGGGGTTCTATAACCATATGTACCATCAGCTGCCCAGGTAGCTGGACCATATACTTGAATAATACGTTCTGGAGGCCATTCATCATCTTTCCAGTTACCTACAGCTAATCCCCGTATTTCTCGCTTTGAGCGTCCTAACTCATCATATACTGGGACTCCTAACCTTTCTCCGACAGTGAGGGGTAGGAGGAAAAAGCTAGGTTTTATAGTACCTAATATACAAGCACCATTCCATGTAAGGGGCAGGGTTGCATAGGCAGCTGAACCACATATCCAGTATAAGGAGTCTGGAGCTCTCCATTCTTTAGAAGTGCTACAGGGGTTGTCCCATAGGACTTGTAAACGACTCATATTAACATAAGGTGGGGCTTGGGTGACATTCGGATTAGCAAAATTAATATAGGCTTTAGGCTGGGTGCCATTACAGAACCATCCTTCTTCACAATCTAGGGCTCCCACTGAAATGTTAAAAGGAGCTCCCTGTCGTATAAAACAAGTATGACCAACTAAGGGATTTTTCAGGATCCATCTACTGGGGCGGTGGATATTATTCCAGGAAAGGTTGAAAGCATGGGAGATATTATTAAGTTCTACCTCTTTGGCCTCCCAGGGCCATTGTTCTCCCATATTGGTACCTCCACAGACATAACAATTCTTAACTGATAGTTCTCCTGCAATTCTTTCAGCAAGATCGATAAATAGATTCTTGGTCACTGGGGGGATTTCTATTACTTTCCCCATTTCTGACCAAAAGGTTGTGTGAATCTTCATTTCAGTGCTTTGGATTTTTGAACTAATAGTTTCTATGACAATGCGTCCGTATGGACTTTTTCGACCACCAATATCTATGCCAACCCCATACATCAGTTTCTTTCTTCCCTGGTTCTCGGATGCTCGGAAATGTAAGCACAAGGGAGTGCAGTGGTTATGGCTGCAAGGGGTTAGACTAGTTCCCTGGGATAACTTAAAGTACGGGTGGGCTTTCCCTCCTCCCACTAGGCCGGGAGTCCCCCGCTCCCGGCCAAAAAACATTTGGCAACCCTACCGCGAGACCAAACGGATTTGGCAACCCTACACCTTCCAAACCAGACATTTTCTCTAGACAGACAGGTCTCTGTTGTCTGGAGTTCAGTTGTAGTTCTGGGAGATTTCCAGTTCCCTCCTGGAAGATGGCAGCACTAGGCCTGGCAGCAACCTCTGGGTGACTTGATACCATGACTCAACTAGGCCTGGCTGCTTGCGCCTGTTCAACAACAGTCACTCTGTGAAAGCCAGTGTGGTGTAGCAGTTAGAGCTTTAGAGTAGAGTCTGGGAGACCCAGGTTTGAATCCCCAGCTTGCTGTGGAAGCTGACTGGGTAATTTTGGACCAGTGCAGTGTTCCCTCTAAGCTGAGTTAGTGTGAGCTCGCTCACAGTTTTTTAGCCTCTGACTCATACATTTTTGTCTTAGCTCAGGAAGGACGGCTGCAGAGCAAACTAATTTCTGCAGTAGCCAAATTGCTCACTAACAACTTTAATGCCGGTAGCTCACAAAGTCCAATTTTTGCTCACAAGACTCCACAGCTTAAAGGGAGTATTGGACCAGTGACATACTTTCAGATTAACCCGCCCCACTGGGTTATTGTGCAGATAAAAAGGAGGAAAGGAGACTAATGTAAGCTGTTTTTCCCCCGCTGTGGAGAAAGTTGGGGTATAAATGAAGTAAGTAAATAAAAAATATAGCTGAAGACGGGAGGCAAATAAAAGATAGGTTGGTGAATGGCAGAGAAGTAGAGAATGAGACAGGTAAAGGGGAGAGGATATGGGGGCTGCAAGGGGGAAGGAAAGAGGAAATAGTGTGGGGAAGGGGGATACAAGGGAAAGTGAAGAAATACCCCCCCCAAGTCCTTGAGAGTTCCCTACCATGCAAGTGGGCCTGGCTCAGTGGCTGGCACCACACAACTGAGGCATAGTTTTACTAGCTTGGTGAAGACTGGTGGGGGGGGGGGTAGCTTAAGAGAGAGGGGCAGATAAAGGTAGCTATTGGGTGGGAAGGAAATATGATTGCCAACTCCAGATTAGGAAATTTCTGGAGATTTTGGCAGTAGAGCCTGGGGGATGGGGCTTGAGGAGGGGAGGGACCTCAGTGGGGTATAACGCCATAGACTCCATCCTCCAAAACAGCCATTTCCTCCAGGGGAACTAGGGTTGCCAGCCTCCAGCTGAGGGCTGGAGATCACCTGGAATTACAACTGCTGTCCAGATGACAGAGATCAGTTCCTCCTGGAGAAAAGGGGAACTGATCTCTGTGTTTGGGAGATCCATTTGATTCCAAGAGATCTACAGGTTGGCAACCCTAGAAGGAGATAAGGAAGCAAGAAAAGGAGAGAAACTATGCGGCTTTCAGGAAAGGGA
>NW_015176485.1:104066-115108 GCF_001447785.1 Gekko japonicus
GAAATAGTGTGTGAGTGGGGGGGGGGATGAGATGCCTTCCGCAAGTCCTTGCAGGTTCCCACTTGTACCCAGTCTAATAAACTATATCTCGCCTTTTCAGCTTTAGGATGATTTCCTCAAACTTTTAAAAACTAGACTTTTTAATATTAGATTCTAGACAGAAATATATTATTTTTAGGCTAAAAACTAGGGTCTTCTGTCTAGCATTTGGGCTGGGGTGATATACATCAATAATAAAGCAATAAATACAATCGTACAACAATAGATAATCATAAAACATAAACCATAAACATAATAAATCATAAACGTTGTTGTTGTTGTTGTTATTTTGCTTCTGTGTTCACTGTGGAAAGTGTGGGGCACGTACCCACCCCACAGCCACTGTTTTCAGGAAGGGAGTCTAAAGAATGGAGTCAAATTGAGGTGATGAGAGATAAAGTTCTAGACCTATTGGGGGAATTATAAACCAATAAGTCTCCAGGTCCTGTGCAGTGTTCCCTCTAAGCTGAGTTAGTGTGAGCTAACTCACAGTTTTTTAGCCTCCGGTTCACACGTTTTTGTCTTAGCTCAGGAAGGATGGCTTCAGAGCAAACTGATTTATGCAGTAGCCAAATCGCTTGCTCACAACTTTAATGCCAGGAGCTCACAAAGTAGAATTTTTGCTCACAAGACTCCACAGCTTAGAGGGAGCATTGGTCCTGTGCCATACAGCCGAGAATTCTTAGGGAACTCAAATGTGAGACTATAGATCTACTAAACCTGTATATGTAATTTATCACTACATTCAGCCACTGTACCAAAAGACTGGAGAGCAGCAAATGTTACAGTGATGTTAAAAAAGGGGTCCGGAGCAGAGCAAGGAAATTACAGGCCAGTCAGCCTCACGTTTGTCCCAGGCAAGTTAGTAGACACCGTAGTCAAAGACAGAATTATGGGGCAAAGGGAAGTCCTGCCTCACCAACTGTTTGGCTCTTTGAGAAAGGGAACAAACATACAACCCAGAAGACATTATATACTTGGACTTTCAAAGGCTTTTGACAAGGTACCTGTTAAGTCCTGAGCTTAACAAAGAGTCAGAGAGTGATTTCAGCCAAAACTCAAGTTTATTCTTCTTCACGATCACTTCTCCAACACGGTACAACATCTGATAGCCCGAGCAGTTTGCCCATTGAAACTGCTCGGTATTTAAACATTCCCGGCTAATATAGCCACTCCTACTTTACAGATAACAACCTATCAGGTTGATCGCATAAGGACCAATCATACACGTTCCCGCTTGCCACTTGCTTGAACGTGATTGGACACAGTAGTCTTGGACTTGAATCCCTGTCCAAAACGAAGCTTAACATAGCTTCCCAATGGGATGTTTCACACACACATCCGAACGTATTCATGGCAGCATCTGAATACATTACAGTACCTCATCAAAGACTCCTGAGTAAATTTAGCAGTCATGGGAGGCAAAGGCGGGTTATTTCATGGATTTAAAATTGGTTAAATTACAGGAAGCAAAGAGTAGAAATAAATGGACCATTCTTACAATGGAGGGAAGTAAACCGTGGGGTCTCACAAAGATCAGTGTTGGGTCCATAAGAACATAAGAGAAGAAGAAGAAGAGGAGGAGGAGGAGATTGGATTCATACCCCGCCCTTCACTACCCAAAGGAGTCTCAGAGTGGCTCACAAAGTCCTTTCCCTTCCCCTCGCCACAACAGACACCCTGTGAGGTAGGTGGGGCTGAGAGAGCTCTGACAGAAACTGCTCTTTTTCAAGAAAAACTCTTATCAGAACTACGGCTTGCCCAAGGTCATCCAGCCAGGTGGAAATGGAGGAGTGGGGAATCAAACCCGGTTCTCCCAGATTAGAGTCCACACACTTAACCACTACACCAAACTGGCTCTCCAATGTTGGATCAGCCAATGTTGGATCAGGCCAATGGACCATCTAGTCCAACACTCTGTCACACAGTGGCCAAAAATACCAGGTGCCATCAGGAGGTCCAGCAGTGGGGCCAGTACTATTTAATTTGTTCCTAAATGATCTGGAACTGGGGGTGAGCAGGGTAGTGGCCAAGTTTGCAGGTGACACAAAATTATTCAAGATGGTGAAAGCCAAGGCTGACTGGGAAGAGCTCCAGGAAGACCTCCACAAACTGGGTGAGTGGGCGACAAGGTGGCAAATCCCACTTTTCTCCCCACAACAATCTAGGGTTGCCAGGTCTTGCCCCGGCTGCAATGGGGGACTTTGGGGAGTGTTCCAGCTGGGCAGGATGTTGCACAATGTCCCCGGGGCAATGACGTCACCCAGTGACATCATTGCACTGGGGACATAAGAACATAAGAGAAGCCAATGTTGGATCAGGCCAATGGGCCCATCCAGTCCAACACCCTGTGTCACACAGTGGCCAGAAATACCAGGTGCCATCAGGAGGTCCACCAGTGGGGCCAGGACATTAGAAGCCCTCCCACTGTTGCCCCCCCAGACAGAGCATCACTTGCCCCAGAGCCATTATCTATACCTTGTGGCTAATAGCCACATCACACGGGGACGCTCTGATATTTGGGTAAACTATGATGGGGGGGGGGCTAAAACCATAAGAGTTTGCCCAATTAGCAGAGCGTCCCCGGCGCAACATCCCTGTTTGGGGGTAGGGCTTCCCACGCCAGCCAACTGTGAGGTAGGCGAGGCTGAGAGGGTGTGACTGGCCCAAGGTCACCCAGGAAGCGTCCATGGCAGAGTGGGGGGATTTGAACCTGGGTCTTCCAGATCCTGTTCTGACGCTCTAACCACTACACCCTGTTGGCTCAGTGGTCCAATGTTCGTAAATGTAAGGTGATGCACACTGGAACAAAAAATATCAACTTCAAGTATATGCTAGTGGAGTCTGAACTTGCTGGCAAGCCATAGTTCTGGCACAGCTGTTTTTGGAAAAAGATCCGTTTCTGTCAAGAGCTCTCTCAGCCCCACCTGCCTCACGGGGTGCCTGTCTGTTGTGGGGAGGGGAAGGGGAAGGAGTTTGTAAGGTGCTCTGAGACTCCTTTGTGCAGTGAGAAGGGTGGGGAATAAATCCAATCTCCTCCTCCTCCTCTTCTTCTTTGAATGAGAGGGAGGAAAGAGATCTTGGGGCTCAGTAAAGGTGGGGCAGCCGTGACAGAGGCAAACTTAATGTTGGGGATTATTAGGAAAGAGATTGAAAATAAAATGGACTTTTCCATTTAGAAAAGAGATGACTAAGGTGGGACACAGGGCCATAGGCAGTAATGGGGCTTTAGGGGCTGAGCCCCCCCCCTCCGCAATTAGAGCAGAGCCCCACCACGGCTAAAGAAGAAGAAGAGATTGGATTTATACCTTGCCCTTCATTCAGAGTCTCAGAGCGGCTTACAAACTCCTTTCCCTTCCCCTCCCCACAACAGACACCCTGTGAGGTAGGTAGGGCTGAGAGAGCTCTTTCCAGAACTGTCCTTGAGAGAACAGCTGTGACAGAACTATGGCTTGGCCAAGGTCATCCAGCAGCTGCAAGCAGAGGAGTGGGGAATCAAACCCAGTTCTCCCAGATTAGCGTCTGCACACTTAACCACTACACCAAACTGGCTCTCCTACACCAAAGCTTTCCTCCCCCCCCACCCCAGTCTTTGCCAGCCAGCGAGATGGGCCACCGGCTTTCTGAGTGCCTTGGAGACCTGACGTTCCATCTCGTTGGCTGGTGAAGACGGGGTGGGTGGGTGAGGAAAGCTTGGGTGGCTCACGTCAAGCCTGGCCACCTCCTCTTCAGCTCTCCTCCCCCCTCTCTGAACAGACGGGGGGGGGAGTCACTCATGGTGATGTCACTATGATGCCACCATGTGGGAGGCCACGACACCCCCCCAAGTCCAGCGCCCCCTCCAGGCGAATATACTGGCTACGGGGCTGGTGGGACATGAACAAAGTTTATAAAACTATGCACAGGGTGAAGAAAGTTGGCAGAGAGAACGTTTCCCCTCTCTCCCAAAATACTAGAACTTGAGGGTGTCCGATGAAGCTGATGGGCAGTAGGTTCAAGATGGACAAAAGGAAATACCGCTTTACACAGAAAGTGATTAAAATGTAGAATTCACTGCCAGAGGAAGTAGTGATGGCCACAGGCATAGATGGTTTTAAAAGACAGATTCATGGAGGACAGGTCTATCAGTGGCTACTCTAGCAATGAAGGTTGTACCCTTTATCCCTTGATGATCTATGTTTTGTTGTGATGCCAATAAAGGTAGCTGATGATGTACTAGCTATGGTGACTAAATCGAACCTCCACATTCAGAAGCAGTAAACCCTGACATACCAGTGCCAGGAGAAGACCTCAGCCTCTCTGCCCTGTCGTTGGACCTCCAGAGGAACTGGCTGGACACTGTGTGAGACAGGATGCTGGACTAGACGGACCACTGGTCTGATCCAGCAAGACTTTTGTTATATTCTTAAGGAATGCTGAGATCAGTGTGTCTTATGTTTTGGCTGTGGCTACTGGGAAGGCAATTCCATCTGCCTTTGGTTTCTCCTACAAAAGGGAATAAGCATTTGTATTAGTTAAGGTTGTGAGCCTCCCCCCTATGGGGACTGGGTTTCCCCCACTTTTGGGGGCCCCAATCCACTGCCGGCCAGCGGGAGAGCCCCACCCCCGATGAACCCTGTCGTGCCCAATGATTGCTTGCAAGGTGGGAAGGATGATCATTATAATGTAATTATTTCTGTTTCCTTTACATGTTCCCGATTGCCAAGTAATTCTGAAGGGAATCCCCTTCCTCTCCCACGAAAGAAAAGGACAGCCAGCAAGCTTTTAATTAGCGCTCAGCTTTGCCTCCAAAACTGGGAGCTCCCAGTTGAGACCTTTCAAAAGTAGGCCTCCAGCTGATTTAAATTCAACAGTTGAAAAGACAAGTGCAGGCAGATTTCCATTTCCAAAAATCAACTTTTCTACTGCTGGACTTAAAGGTTTCCCTGGCCGCCTTGTGGATCAGGCTTTCACTGTTCTCGAGGTCCTGTTCTCTCCCTTTCCAGCACCCAAACGCATCACAAGCCGGGCTCTTCAAATGCTGATCACGGAGAAAAGGTCTCCACTTCCTTCTTGTCTACTCTTTGGGCGTTTGGGGTATATTCAGGGGTGGATGAAGGCTCACGGGTGCCCTCAGCCCTGACCCATCTTGGTGCCCCCCTCCCTCCTTTCCACACTGACCCCCAGTCCGTTTTAGTGGTTGACCTGTCAGACCAGATAAACAATGCAGGTTGCAGCAATACAAAAATGTATTCCTATGATAGCACAATAGACTGTACAAACTAAGCTTTTCAACTTTCCCCCAACTTTGTGGTGCCTCCTTTGGCCCTGGTGCCCTAAGCACGTGCTGAGTCTGCTTCATGGTTAATCTGCCCCTGGGTATGTTCATATTTGAGTCAGCTCTGGCAAATACACGGTGATAGAAAGTTAGGCTCGCCGGCTCTGGGCTGGGAAATACTTGGAGATTTTGGGGGGTGGGGCCTGAGGAGGGCGGGGTTTGGGGAAGGGAGGGGCCCCAGCAGGCGATAATGCCGTAGAATCCATCCTCCAAAGCGGCCATTTTCTTGCGGGAAACCGATCTTGGTCATCTAGAGGTCGGTTGTAATAGCAGGAGATTTCCAGGCGCCACCTGGAGGTTGTCAACTCTACAGAAAGCATGATCAAGTCACAGCCAGCTTATGGTGACCCCACAGGGTTCCTGCCCCTGCCCCTGCGCCTGCCACCACCACTAGGTGTTCTTTCAGCACCAGGCCATAACATTAAACACTTTTCAGTGGGCTTTTAATTTATCGGGGTATGGTCCCCCCTCCCGACCCTTGCTCTTCTGTGTTTGGTCATATAATGATTTCAAGGAGGGGTTGTGTGGTGTTCAGTTGCTGCTGTTTTAGTGTTGTAGGCATTGTTAAATTGATGGTGTTTTTCATTTGCCAGGCAACTGAATTATGTATTATTGTGAGCTGTGCTGGGCGCTTGGTGAAGAAGCAGCATGGAGCTATTTGAAATAAATAAGTAATAGAGCCGCACTGAATGTTCAACCAATTCTCCAGTTTCTGGAAGAAGGGGCTGTTTCCTGGAAAAGGCTCTTAACGTTCACTTTTTCAAAAAGCCTGCTCTCGATCCTTTGGCGACATGTCCCTCTGCATGTCATTTTATTGCCCCACCCCCAACTATATCTCAGTGGAGTGAGGATTGCAGGGCGAATGGGATGATGTCACACTGGTCTGTAAACTAGATCTGGCCGGTTGCCAAGGTCTGGCTCAGTTCTGGCATACAAAAAATTGGAAATACCGGACAGTGTTCACACCAGCAAAACTATAAAGCAATGGCCAATGGGTAGAATTATCTAACCTGGGCAAAGCCCTAGGTTTGCAGAAAAATCGGACATCTTACATATCTATCTATCTATCTATCTATCTATCTATCTATCCCTCATGAATCACTGCCTTGAGGTGGGTTTGATGAGGCTGTGGGCTATGCCGTGGAGGGCCACCCAGGACGGACAGGCCACAGCAGAGAAAGACCAAGTGTGATCGACTGGAGAAGGAAATGGCAACCCACTCCAGTATCTTTGCCAAGAAAACCCCATGGACAGTAACAAAAGGCTACAAGATATGACGCCAGAAGATGAGCCCCTCAGTTCGGAAGGTGTCCCATATGCTACTGGGAAAGAGCAGAGGGCAAGTACAAGTAACCCCAGAAAGAGTGAAGCAGCTGGGCCAAAGCCGAAAGGACTCTCAGTTGTGGATATGTCTGATGGTGAAAGGAAAGTCCGATGCTGCAAAGAACAATATTGCAAACTTCCAGTTTTTGGATCAGCAGTGGTGGTTGATCTTCCCAGACTTTGGGGGAGCGACTCGCACACCAGCGGCATGGAGGGGGGGTGCTACCTCAAGTAGCGAAAGGCTCCAGGCCATACGACTTTTGAAGGGCAGCCTCTTCGACGCCTAAATGCCAGAGAATTGAGGCTTCCCTCCCCCCTGATGGTCCTGCCACTGTGTGGCCCTCGGGCACAAGCTGATTCGACTGGGACAAGCGCTGGAGATCAAGTGGAATATCGCTTACTGTGAGTGAGGTCAGAGAAATGGCCGACAATGAACGTGAGTTCAAAATAAATGGAATGTTTTAAAAGCGAACTACCCCCTCCCGTGGGAAAAGCGGTGCACAAAGAGGGACGCCTCTTATGTGAATGGACAGATAAGTGTAATGAAGGGGGCATTGGGGGAAACAAGCAGTGAGTTTGTTTTGAGGGACTTACTTGAGCGCTGACATCGAGGTGATGATTTTTCAAGTCCGTGAGAAGCGGTTTGGAATTATAAACAATCATAAAATGGCTGCCTCGCAAAGAAAGTTTAAAGCGAAACTGGTAGGTAGTCAGAGCCCAAAACCGGAAGAGGGAGCAGACGTCATGAAAATGTTAGCGGATATGCTCAAGCCGGTGATGGAGCAACTTGATGGTATTAACCAGCAACTGACCTCGCTGAATCAAAACTTTGCATCCCAGCAGCTGCAACTGGCAGAAACGGCGAAGAAGGTGGAGCATATGACAGAGAATTAAAGAGATAGACACCACAAACAAGAAAATGAAGAAAATAATGGGGGAAGTTGAAGCAAAAGAAAACCGTTTGTTACAGCTACAAATGGAAAAAGCCAACATGATTCTCAGATTCCAGGGAGTTCCTGAATCGCAAACGGAGGATCTGAGGAAGATACTTAGCTAGATCATCGCTCCAGCAATAGGCTCAACAGCAGATGAACTGGTAAAAGAGATGGAGACTGCATATAGGGCATACTCCAATTATATATATAAAAAAATAGCCTGCCTGGAGAAATTGTGGTCAGATTCTCAAGAAGACAGATCAGAGATGCTATTTTAAAAGCGACTTCAGCAACTCCACTGAAAATGGGGAATATAAACATTAAAACTTTAAAAGACATTCCATCTGAAATTCGCCAAAAGAGGGAAAGCTATAAGGACTTAATTTATTTTCTTCAAACCAATGGAATTTTGTACAGGTGGGCGATCCCAGAGGGTGTCATCTTTAAAATCAATGACAAAAGAGAAAAGATTGACTCCATTCTCTGTATCTCTCTCTCATCTATCCATCCACCCACCCACCCACCCATCCATCCATCCATCCTTGTGAGGCTGAGTTCTGAGATCTCAGTGGTCATTTTGGGGGGTTGCTAGGCAACCACAACAGAATCGCCACTGTTAAGTTGCTCACTTAACAAAACAGTCGGAGAGTGATTCAGCAAGAACACAACTTCCCAGGCAGTTTGCTGCCACATGCACTGGCCAGGCCAAGCAACCGCCGTCCCATGACCATCCAACATGCTGCCGCGCAACGTGTACAACTTGACGGGGCGGTTCACTACCCTGCAACTTGCCCAGGTCCTGCAGTGGCCACCAAACAACACGCCCAGGAGATTCACTTCCTTCCAACTTGCACAGGTTGGCTGGGCCCAGCAACAGCCATGGAGTCACTTGCTGCCCTGTGTAGGGTTTCCAGCCTTCAGGCGGTGCCTGGAGATCTCCTGCTATTACAGTTGGTCTCCAGAAGATCATGACTGGTTCCCCTTGAGAAAATGGCTCCACCCCCTCCAGTCTCCAGAGCTTCCTGAGCCAGAGCTGGAGACCCTAGCCACGCGACTCATCCGAGCCCAGCGGTGGCCAGCAGATGCCTTGCCCAGCCACTTGCACCATTCGCGTGGGGCGGGAGGCTCACCCAGAGCAGACAGTGGCCAATGTCCAGCTCACTCGGGCAACTAGCAGCTTGCACCATCTGGCCAGCCTAGAGGGCTGTTGCCACCATTCAACTCACTCAAGGAACCCGGCGCTACCACACAACTTTTGCAGACTGGCTGGGCTTTCTCGGGAGAGAGGCTGCCGGTGGATGGAGTGGGGAAGAAGGGAGAGCTGAAGACCGAGATGGGGTTGCCTGCTGGGAAGAAGGAAGCAGGAAAAGAGGAAAGGCTGCGGGGGGGGGCTACCGGGGATGAAGAGGAAATAGTCTGTGGAGGTTTCAGGGGGAAAAGAGATGCCCTGCGGGTCCTCGCAGATCCCCTGCTCATATCTTTTCTATGAATCAAAGACACAACATAGATTGTACCGAAACAATTTCTGTTGAAAGGTACATACTTCTGAGTTATACAGATCTCTTCATCAGAAAGAGTGGATACATTTGCAGTTCTTTGTCTCTGTCAATGAGCAATAGCAATCATGCCATTAAGTAAAGGCAGGGCTCTTTTTGTAGAAAAAGCCCAGCAGGAACTCATTAGCATAATAGGCCACACCCAACAGCAGAAACTCATTAGCATATTAGGCCACACCCCTGACAGCACAGCTCATTAGCACATTAGGCCGCACCCCCATGTTACCAGAGGTGTGGTCATCCAGCCACACCCACCTTTTGCTTCTTATTCTGTTTACCTTGTTTGTTGTCAAAACCCAGGGCCTTTTTTTGTAGAGGGAACTCCTTTGCATGTTAGGCCACACACCCCTAATGTAGCCAATCCTAATGAGTCTCTGCTGCTGGGTGTGGCCCATTATACCAATGAGTTCCTGCTGGGCGTGGCCAACTCGGGAGCCAGCCGGAACTCCGTTCCTGCGCGTTCCTGCCCAAAAATAGCCCTGAGTAAAGGTAAAGGTTTCTCTTGTTCTAAAGCCAGTCGAATCTGACTCTAGGGGGCGGTTCTCATCTCTGTTTCCAAGTCGAAGAGATCTCATCCAAATATCCAAAGACATTTCCATGGTCATGTGGCTGGCATGACTAAGGCGCACGGCATGCTGTTCCCTTCCCACCGAAGCGGTATCTATTTATCTACTTGCAATTTCTTGCTTTCGAACTGCTAGGTTGGCAGGAGCCGGGGCCAGAGACGGGAGCTCACTCCGCCATGCGGCACTCGGGTCTCAAATTGCTGAGCTACAGACCCTCCAGTCCGCAGCTCAGCGTCTTAACCTCTGAGCCACTGTGGCCCTAACCATGCCATTATGCCCACTTAAATACAACAGCTACATCTTGATGAGGCTATTTCTTTTTAAAGTAAGCTTTGGGCTGTAGATTGAGATTTGGTTAAACCAAAGTAGAAGCCATGATAAATCGAGTGAAACTGCATCGTGAAGAGGGTTCCCTGGGCCCAAATTAGTCAAGTATCTACAGCCACATGGCTGATATCCAATTGTTGGGCAAAAGACTCGAGTAATGGGGAACGCAGCTTCGGGGACTCTTCGATGAGACGGATGGGGGAGCCATGGCTCGTGTGGCAGAGCCTCTGCTTGGCAAGCAGGAGGGTCCCAGGCTCAGTCCCCGGCAGCATCTCCAGTTAAAAAGACCAGGTAGGAGGTGATGGGAAAGACCTCCGCCTGGGACCCTGGAGAGCCGCTGCCGGTCTGAGTAGAATCTGATTCAGTATAAGGAAGCTTCATCTAAACCCATTTCAGTCCAGATCCAGGACAGGATATGGGATGGAACCACCCTGACTGTGTGGTCTTTCCTGGGGGAGCCTGCCTGTTCCTTCCCCTGGACTAAAGATGTAAAATGTCCAGACATTTTGAAGCTCGGGAAAAAAAACACCATTTTTTTCTGGAAAAAAAGGGAAAATTTTTGGAAAAATTGAAAAAAAATTGCTACATTAGCACTTCTTTTTTCCTTTTCCAGACTGAAAGTCGTTCTGTTACTTTAGGAACATAAAATATGACTATGGACATTTTTACTTGGCATGAAAGTATCACAACTAGCCTATTAAAAATATAGTGTATCCAAACAATGATTACAAACAGAGTACCCACCCACATGCAAAAAAAAAACTGAAGCCTTTTTCTTTTCTTGTGACAACAGCACCTCCTAAAGAAAAAAATGCATCTTGTTCTTGCACTGGAGAGTTCAGTTTGCAACCTAGGACTTGCTTGTCCTCAGTGCACAGAAATTAGATCAATCTGATACCATACATATTTTTTAGAAATGATTTGGAAAATATTTGAACACCTTGTCTTAAAATATTTTATTCATCATGTTAAAATAAAA
>NW_015176485.1:115217-118008 GCF_001447785.1 Gekko japonicus
GGCCCCCCCCCCCCCGAATTTTTCTGGTTTTTCCCTGGGCCTTCACATCTCTACCCTGGACCATGTGGTGGCTTTCATTACATCAGCCATGGTCTCCTTCAGTGTAGACAAGTTGAGCGAAGACTTGGGCGGTGGTGGGGAACTCCAATCCAGCGCGGGGGCCCCCCAAACTTGCTTAACATGAGAGCCACACAGAATAAACGTCAGATGTTGGAGAGCAACGAGACATGAAGAAATATTTACACGCATTATCGAAAAATAGGCACATTTGCTTTTTAAAAGCATTCAATGAGACTGCCAAAAATAAAACCCAAAGGGGTGAAAACAGTATGATATGTATTTGTCAAGTGATATTTGTAGGCTTGATGGGGGGTGCTTTGAGAACGCATTTAAAAGTTGCCTTCTTTCTCAACTCCCCCCTCGCCTCAAGCCTATCCAGGGAGGGGAGCACTGGCCGGGGAAGGGAAGACCGATCGGGGAGGCATGCCTCCCCTTCGCTTCCCCAGCTGCCCTGCCGGGGGCCACACAATGCGTGTGAAAGAGCCTCAGTCCGGCCACCCCTGATCTAGTGGCTCCATTCCTACATGAAGGAGATCCTGGAGGACTGGGGCTCAACCCCCACGGCCTTTTGGTTATGATGTCTTGTAGGAGTCTTCCTTGTCCACCACTGTGCTGGTCAACACTTTCATGAAAACATTGGGAAAGGTCATCTGGGCGTCTAGCATAAAGCACCATCAAGACATGGATCACAGCCCACCTAACGCGGCAACTTTGATTACAATTAGGTAAAGGTAAAGGTTCCCTTGCTCGAAAGCCAGTCAAATCCGAATCTAGGGTTGCGGTGCTCATCTCTGTTTCAAAGCCGAAGAGCCAGCCCTGTCCAAAGACGTTTCCGTGGTCACGTGGCCGGCATGACTAAACACCGAGGCGCACAGAACGCTGTTACCTTCCCACCAAAGTGGTACCTATTTATCTACTTGCAATGTCTTGCTTTCGAAGTGCTAGGTTGGCAGGAGCTGGAACTAGAGACGGGAGCTCACTCCGTCATGCGGCACACTCGGGTCTCAAACTGCTGAACTACCGACCTTCCACAGCCTGCAGTTCAGCGTCTTAACCACTTGAGCCACTGCAGCTCCTTTTACAATTAGAGACCAACAAAGTTTAATTCTAGGCATCAGCTTTCATTGCACAGTGTCCCTGCACAGGAAAGCTTATACCTGGAATAAAAGTTTGTTGGTCTTAAAAGTGTTACCGGACTCAAATTTGGTTCTGCTGCTTCAGACCAATACGGCTGCCCATTTGAACCTATGGCCCGTTCAACATCTTGCATTCGCTCCGCTGTTTTACCAAACCCACACTGGAACAGAAAAAGATGTGGCTCGAAACCACATTCAAATACCCCGGGCCAACGCCATACTGACTTCAGAGTCACCCCTGAATGGCCATAAAACGGCCATAAAGCTATGCAGAGAGGCAGCTACCATAAAACTGAGAGATGAACTGAAGTGAAACTGGCATGCAGTCTGGACACTGCCATAAAATCCGACAATCAGTCAAAGTGAAAGTGGCATGCAGTGTAGAGGGGAAATTCTGTTCCAGACGGGGTTTGGTAAGAATGCTAGATGCAGACTGGGCCTATAATTACTCTCCTAATGGCCGCTGCCTTGGGAAATCCCTGGGACTTCCCTTCCCATTCATCTGCACGCAGAAGACTTTCATTCCTACTCCCATTACAACCATCACTTAAACCAAAATTCTGCTAAAATATGGATATTAATTACCCTTGATTATTAGGGTTGCCAAGTCCGAATTTCGCTGCAGCGGGGGACTCCATAGAGTTTTCCCTCGGATGACCGTGGCCCCGTCCCCAGCGTGCCCAGCGTGGTCACGTCACTTCCGGGTGACGTGCACTTCGGGGTGGGGTTCTCCCCGGGGCCCGATCCGGCAGCAGCGGGGAACGGGCCTCTGGGGTGGGGGTTTCCCCGCCCCCCGGGGGGACTTGGCAAGCCTATTGATTATGTCTGCATGTGCTGGCTGCAGTGGCTCAGAGGTTAAGATGCTGAGCTGCAGACCAGAAGGTCTGTAGTTCGGCAGTTCGAGACCCGAGTGCCGTGTGATGGAGTGAGCTCCCGTCTCTGGGCCAGCTAGCAGTTTGAAAGCAAGAAATCGCAAATAGATAAATAGGTACCACTTCAGTGAGAAGCTAACAGCATTCCATGCGCCTCAGCGTTTAGTCATGCCGGCCACATGACCATGGAAACGTCTTCGGACAGCGCTGGCTCTTTGGCTTCGAAAGGGAGATGAGCACTGCCCCCTAGAGTCAGATTCGACTGGCTTTCGAGCAAGGGAAACCTTTACCTTTGTGCCTGTGTGTATTCTTGCAAGTGATTTAGAAAATGTCTGCTGATAGAGTTTTGGGAAGCTGGCGATACAATGCAAATTATATTTGTATCCCTCATTCCTCTCTCACCGAGCTGAGCCTCTGAACTGCAGAGGTGCTCGGAAGCTGAGCTTAAACTCACACCGATCCCTGCAGCTTGGCGACCAGCTTTGTTTTCCCCTGCTCGGGAGTGTGAATAAGCCCCGTGTGCGACACATCTCGAGAATGCCACATTTGCCACTGCCCACACAGCAATACTCAAATCAGACTGCCTCCGATTTTATTACAGTTTTTCTTAGCAACTTGCACTGCAGCGTTAGCATAATGTGAAGGGAAGTGGGCAGTCAGGATCGAAAGAAGGAGTAAAACAGCCGTCGTCTCTCTATGTTGTCTACCAGTCTGGTGCTTGGT
>NW_015176485.1:118023-118948 GCF_001447785.1 Gekko japonicus
GGGGTGACGAATGTCTGCATCTTCTCAAAATGTTAGGGACCCTTTTTAACTGACCTGAGGTTGATAATTAGGCTACCTCTAAACCTACGGATTTGCACCCAGTTTGCTGCTGGTTAGGCAGTGCAGTCTGCCTGACATCCAGTCCACTCGTCTGAACCTTTTAACAGCAGGCGCTGGCAGAGCATCTGCTTTGCATGCAAGGAAGTCACGAGTTGACTTCCTTGCATGCAAAGCAGATGCTCTGCCACTGATCCACAGCTTTGCCTAGCAGAATAAAACCATGCCTATCCAGTGTTGCCTCTAAGTTGAGTTAGTGTGGACCAGGTCACAGTTTTTTTACCCTCCGGCTCACACATTTTTTGTCTTCGCTCAGGAATGATGGCGTCAGAGCGAACTAATGTGTGCAGCAGCCAGGTTGCCTGCTCACAACTTTAATGCTGGTAGCTTACAGAGCAGAATTTCTGCTCACGGGATCCCACAGCTTAGAGGGAACATCGCTTGTGACTTACATGCGAGACCAGTTGCAGCCCCGTAGCCAGGGATTTCTGGTTGGTGGGGCAGGGAGCAGGGAGTTTAATTAGATTAAGTAATCATAGCCCCCTCCCCCAGTATTCCACTGAGCTCACATCATCACATCAGTGCAGACTTTGCTACAATTCAGGCTCTCTCAGAAGAAGAAGAAGAAGAAGAAGAAGAAGAAGAAGAAGAAGAAGAAGAAGAAGAAGAAGAAGAAGAAGAAGAAGAAGAAGAAGAAGAAGAAGAAGAAGAGGAGGAGGAGGAGGAGGAGGAAATTGGATTTACACCCCACCCTTCACTACCCAAAGGAGTCTCAGAAGAAGAAGAAGAAGAAGCAGAAGAAGAAGAAGAAGAAGAAGAAGAAGAAGAAGAAGAAGAAGAAGAAGAAGAAGAAGAAGAAGAAGAAGAA
>NW_015176485.1:119273-125137 GCF_001447785.1 Gekko japonicus
ACTTACCCCCTGCCCCAAGAAGGGATGGGCCCGGTGGGCGGGGGGGGGGGGGGTAGGAGCAGAAAGCAAGGAAGCTCAGACCGGACCATTGAGAATCAAAGGGATGAAATGAGTGTTTCTAGCCAGGCCCCCGGCCAGCTAAGGAAGGAATTAGGCAGCCAGAGAGCACTGGGGTGAGCTTTGGAAGCAAAACACTGCAGGGTCCTAAGGCCCGGCTCTGAACCAGGTACCTACAGTTTCTGTGGTTTGGATACACAGAGGGTGTGTTCAGTCGGGCCGTTTAGTCCCCTTTCGGCTCGCCTCAGGAACGGATTTCATCTGCGAGATCACACCGTCAACATCTGCCTCCCGTCCCCAGCCGTCGCTTTCCAGCTCAAAACTGCTTTAACCCGGAGTATTTTGATACCAGGTCCCAAAGTGGTGTTTTCCTGATTCTCCGGTTCCAGCCACACTTTTCTGACGTCTGATCGCTCCTCCGGTGTCGAGCCACTTCCGGTTTAAACCCCCTCCCCACTCGAAAGCTGCCCAAGGCTTCCACTTTTCACCCGCCATTTTTAAAAAAGCGTTGGCGGTGTGCGCATAGGTGGAGGTCCGCCACCGTGTAATTAAAAACAATGTTTAAACAGTGCCTAGTTTTAGCGTTTAGACGAGTTCGGGATCTCACAGAGGCCATTTTCGGGGTAAACGTTTAAAGGGAAGTGTTCCTTTAAAGCTTAAAGGGAAGTGTTACAGCAGTTGGGTTGAAGTGGAAATTGCTGTTCTACGCAAGCGTGAAAATTTTAGTTCTATAGATGGCTGCCTGCGCGCATGCCCAAACACACAGAGAGAAAAACAACACCGACGCACACTCCCGCCTGTGGACGGCGGGGAGCGATGTTGTTGCGCAGCGATCTGGAACAAGGAGGTGAGTGTGATCGCGATTCTCCAGATTAAAAAAAAAACGCATCGGGGCCGGAGCAGTTTAACCCACTCTCAGCATGCCGTCTGACCGCACCCAGAGACACACCTGCCTGTGCCTCTCTCTGCTGAAGCGTGCAAGGCAGGCGACCAGCAGCCCGAAACACCTCAGCACTGCCTGCTAGAGCTCTTGGTGCCCTTTTCACCAAGCGGTGTGCCCATCCCTGCTTCCGTCAGAGCAGCCGGAGTGGCTAAAAAGGAATGTGAAAAGCAGGCAGCGTGGGAGGGGGGAGTTAGCAAGGATGAGGACGAGGCCAGGCCAGGCCAGATGAGACGCAGTGCAGGTGTAAGCTAAAGGTTCCCTTGCTCGAAACCCAGCCGAATCCGACTCTAGGGTTGCGGTGCTCATCTCCGTCTCAAAGCTGAAGACCCAGCGCTGTCCAAAGACATTTCTGTGGTCATGTGGCCGGCATGACTAAACGCCAAGGCGCACGGAACACAATGTTACCTTCCCACCGAAGTGGTACCTATTTATCTACTTGCAGTTTTTGGCTTTCGAAGTGCTAGGTTGGCAGGAGCTGGAACTAGAGACGGGAGCTCACTCCATCATGCGGCACACTTGGGTCTCAAACTGCTGAACTACCGACCTTCCACAGCCTGCAGTTCAGCGTCTTAACCACTTGAGCCACCGCAGCTCCAATGCAGGTGTGCACAGCCGGAAAAAATATTCTAAAAGTTAAAATGTTACTTGAAGGCTTTACAGGATCGGATCTCGTGGGGCGGGGCCTGTAGGTGACGGGGCAGAGTCCTGAAATGTCCCCACTGTAGCTGCAAGCCAGACCGGTTGTCCTTCCTGACTGGTTAAAACCGCAGGGTGTGGGTGGTGGTAGTGAGATGGCTGGTTCAGTAGGAGAGGCAGGGTTGCCAGCTCTGGGCTCGGAAATACCTGGAGATTTTTTGGGGTGTGTGTGGAGGCTGAGGAGGGCGGGGTTTAGGGAAGGGGAGGGACCTCAGCAACTTATAATGCCATAGAGTCCACCTTCCAAAGCAGCCATTTCCTCCGGGGGAACTGATCTCTGTCACACTGAGAACAGTTGTAATTGTAACCCCAGAAGATTTCCAGCTATCGCCTGGAGGTTGGCAACTCTAAGAAGAAAAGGAGTGAAGAGAAGAGATTGGATTTATACCCCATGGCCCTTCACTACCCAAAGGAGTCTCAGAGCAGCTCACAATCTCCTTTCCCTTCCCCTCCCCACAACAGACACCCTGTGAGGTAGAAGAAGAAGAAATTGGATTTATACCCCATGGCCCTTCACTACCCAAAGGAGTCTCAGAGCGGCTTACAGACTCCTTTCCCTTCCCCTCCCCACAACAGACACCCTGTGAGGTAAAAGAAAAGGAAGAGATTGGATTTATACCCCATGGCCCTTCACTACCCAAAGGAGTCTCAGAGCGGCTTACAGACTCCTTTCCCTTCCCCTCCCCACAACAGACACCCTGTGAGGTAAAAGAAAAGGAAGAGATTGGATTTATACCCCATGGCCCTTCACTACCCAAAGGTGTCTCAGAGCGGCTTACAATCTCCTTTCCCTTCCCCTCCCCACAACAGACACCCTGAGAGGCAGATGGGGCTGAGAGAACTCTGACAGAAATGGCTCTTTTTCAAGAACAGCTCTTATCAGAACTGCGGCTTGCCCAAGGTCATCCAGCAGCCTCGAGTGGAGGAGCGGGGAATCAAACCCGGTGCTCCCAAATTAGAGTCCGCGCACTACACTCATACCTGAGTCTGCATTGTCTGGCTGGCTTGGGACTAGATGGCCCGGTCTCCTTGTGGAGGAGAGGGAGAACGTGGTGTTGGACAGCTGTGACTCCACCCAGTTTTGGTGGACCCACTGGAGTCCATCCCCGACGGTCTCCCTGAAATGACTGGGAGGTGAAATATTCCATTGGTTTGGGCCCTGTTGCCCCTCATCATATACAGATGACACTCAGCCCTGGCTCTTGTTTCTGAGGAGGCAAGTCCTGGATTGGTGATGAACTGGATCCGCGTGAACAAAACCAAACTGATTTGGGTCACGACGACAGTTCTGTCAATCACAGTTTTGGCATGTCCTCCCTCCAAGGAGTTCAGGACAGTTTATGCAGTTCTCCTATCTCCTATCTCTGTCTTATCATCACAACCATGGGGGGGGGGGAGAGTTGCAGCAGAGTGACTTGCAAGAGGCAGTTTGGTGTAGTGGTTAGGAGTGCAGATGCTAATCTGGGAGAACAGGATTTGATTCCCCACTCCTCCACATGCAGCTGCTGGTGTGGCCTTGGGTCAGTCACAAGTTCTCTCAGAGTTGTTCTCTCAAAGGCAGTCCTCAAGAGAGCTCTCTCAGCCCCACCTACCTCACAGGGTGTCTGTTGCGGGGAGGGGAAGGGAGAGGAGATTGTAAGACGCTCTGAGACTCCGAGTGAAGGGCGGGATATAAATCCAATCGCCCCCGTCTCCTCTTCCACATGATGATTTCAACTCTGTACTCCCTGCTCCTAGTCCATCACTCTAATCATGAAATGATTTTTTGTTGTTGTTCAGTCGCACAGTCGAGTCTGACTCTTCGCGACCCCATGGACCAGATCACGCCAGGCCTTCCGGTCTTCCGCCGTCCTCTGAAGTTTGCTCAACTTCATGTTCGTTGCATCTATGACACTGTCTAACCATCTCATCCTTTGCCATCCACGTCTTCTTTGATCTTCAATCTTTCCCAGCATCAGGGTCTTCTCCAGTGAGGGCTCCCTTCTCATTGGGTGGCCAAAGTATTTGAGCTTCAGTTTCATTATCTGGCCTTCCTGGGAACAGTCAGGGTTGAGTTCTTTTAGGACTGACTGATTTGATCTTCTTGCAGTCCAAGGGACTCTCAAGAGTCTTCTGGATTACTGTGATGTTGAATGGTTTGCCTTGGAATTGGACCGAGATCATTCTGTCATTTTTGAGATTGTATCCCAGTACTGACCTTTGCACTCTCTTGTTGACTATAAAGGCCACACCATTTTTTCTATGAGATTCCTGGCCACAGTAGTAGATATAATGGTCTTCTGACTTAAATTCACCCATTCCTGTCCACTTTAGTTCACTGATTCCTAAGATATCGATGTTCAGTCTTGCCATCTCATTTTTGACCACGTCAAGCTTACTTTGATTCATAGATCTTACATTCCAGGTTCCTACGCAGTATTGTTCTTTGCAGCATCGGACTTTCCTTTCACCATCAGACACATCCACAGCTGAGCGTCCTTTCGGCTTTGGCCCAGCCGCTTCACTCTTTCTGGGGTTACTTGTACTTGCCCTCTGCTCTTCCTCAGTAGCATATTGGACACCTTCTGACCTGAGGGGCTCATCTTCCGGCGCCATATCTTTTAGCCTTTTGATATTGTCATGGGGTTTTCTTGGCAAAAATACTGGAGTGGGTTTGTTGTAAATGTGTCTTAAGTTTAAATAAAACCTAGAAGAACATTCTATAGGTAAAACCCATACAACCCATGAGACAAAGGTAGCTACTATTGGTCACTGAACGGATAATGCCCTGTCCAAAGCATTATATGACTAGTGCTAAAAAAACATTGCTTTAAGCTTCTGGAAATGGCAGCCTTGCCTTCCTTCATGGGTTGAACTGAAATAGGATTTTGATTTCCCTTACGAGCCAGCCAATCATGCCTTTAAGTCCAGTAAAAGATGAAGCTACTGCAGATAGGATGCGTGTAGAAAGAGTTCTGTATTTCCAAGCCCAAATCGTTGAAGCTCCCTGTTTTTTTAAACCAAACCCACCTTTCTAAAATTTGTCTTACATGTTCAGTTAATATCTTGGGTGTATTCAACAGTGATAACATTACAATTCTGCATCCAAGCGATTCAGATTCTGCGCCCCAAAACAGTGATTTATTCAGCCTCCATAATTAAACAAATTAAACACATTTTTACGTTACGTAACTCTGCATTTCTTTTGCACAATTTAATCACATGTTGCTCTTTACAGGGAGGGAAAGATGCTCTCTGTGGTACAAGAATCCCTGCCCTCTTCTGAATGATGTCAAATCTTATTTAGCCATGTCCCTGGCTTCTGAAATATCACCAGCTTTCCCCACAGTTTCAAGCAAGCTTATCATGGCAAAATAAGGGATTTCAGAAAAAAAATAAAAGCAAAGATTCATGGGAACTAAAGTCTGCACCCAGTACTACATCCCGAGCATATTCTGTACTGTGGGATGACAGCATGAACAGCGCACATGGCATTTTAGAGATGAGATCTAGTGGATTTGCATCCTAATTTCCAAACCTTTACGCCAAGTTTACCTGTGTGCAACACCAGAGAAATGTCAAAATAACGTCCTGTAACACTGTTGTTAACGTTCTGTTGAATGCTGTGCGCTGAAAACCATTCCTAGTTATCATTTCGGCACATAGAGCCCATGTAACAGTCCCTTTAAGATAGCCAGCTATCAGTTCAATTTTTTTTTTATCAAAGGATTGGACTTTTTGGGGGAGGGGGGTTGGAATTCTTGTGATCAGTCTGTGAACAGATAGCAAAAGACCTCAAGGAACATGGAAAGTACATAAAAGCGACTCCTGCATTATTATCCGTAAGAGTCAAATTCCTGGAGTTGGTCCAGCCGGCTTCAGAAGACCGCCTGCTGCCTGGAGCCAGCAGCGGGGGGTTATTTACTGTGAATGTCTTTGCAAGCCAGAGTGACCAGGAAGCAGCACCAGCACCCGGCCCATAGCTGCAGTGGGGGTACTGGGGGCTCTGCCCCCTTCCTTAAAGGGCCACCTGCTTCTTAATGGCCCTCCCACTTCGTTCCAAAAGCATTTATGGGGAGCGGTGGCGCAGGCGGTAAGATGCTTGCAGTAACAACATCAGCGAACAGCCACTATGGCTGTTCGAGACCCACCGCGGCCGGGGTGAGCTCCTGGCCCTAGTCCCAGCTCC
>NW_015176485.1:125491-139282 GCF_001447785.1 Gekko japonicus
CCCATACGACTTGTATGTGTAAACCGCCCAGAGACCCTTCAGGGTCAGGGGCGGTATATAAACTGAATATAATAAATAATAAATAATAAGAAGAATTGTGTGTGTGTGTGTGTGGTGCGTGCCTCTCTCCCTCCCTCCCTCCTGCCAGATTTAAAGGGCCCTCCAGCTGAGTGGTGGGCCATATGCTCCCTGTAGATCAGCTGAAGGACCCTTTAAATCTTGCAGGAGGGGAGGGAGAGGGGCACCCCCCCCAAATTATGGCAGATAATGGCAGCTCCACCAGAAAAAAATTTGCCCCACAAGCCACAAGATCCGGATGCGTGCCTGACCAGCGCACTACACACTGGGACGAGGCGTCCCTTCCGGGATACACCAGAAGACCGTTTTCCAGTGTGGTGCAATAGTCAGAGTGCTGGTCTCGGCCTAGGGGGGCCTGGGTCCCAAGCCCCGTGAGGGCTATTAAGCTTCCTGGGTGACTGTGGGATAGTCGTGCTCTCCCAGTTTAAACAACCTTCACCTGATGGTTTTGAGGATGAAACAGAGGGCTGGAAAATCGAATACGCTGGCCCAGTCTCCTTGGAAGAAAACCAGGATTTAAAAACTCTGCTTTGGATCGGTGTCCTCATTACAGTGAGTACCTTCTCGGTAGGCGTGTCTCACAATTCAAGAGTACCCTTGTGGTGTATTCAATCTGACCAAAGTATGTATGTGAACTCTGTCATTGAAACACCATGTGAAGCTTTCATCCTGGGCTAGGATCCTAATCCCTCACTTGTAATTGGTAGCCCAGGAAGAATCGACCAATCACCAACAGCCAGTTCCATAGGTTGATATTGTATAATAGGGCGTGGCTACATTAGCCGGGAGAGTTTAAAAGCAGGACAGCTTCAATGTAAAAGCTGTTCTGGCTATCAGATGTTGATCCGTGTTGGAGTGGAGTTACGAGTTGCTGAATAAAGCTGATCTTTTGCTGAAATCGCTCTCTGACTCTTTGTTAAGTAACCGACTTAACACCCTTGGTGGGATGTGTGTGTGTGTGTTGCTGAATGGATGGTCAACCTAAAGATTAATAGGAGAGGACCAGCCCCCCCCCCCCATAGTTCTGTCAAGCATCCACCAAAGTTTGGAAGAGGTGACCTAGGGTTGCCAACTCTAGGTTGGGAAATACCTGGAGATTTGGGGGTGGGGCCTGAGGAGATTGGGGGGGACTTCAATGGGGCAAAGTGCCACAGAGTCCACCTTCCAAAGCGGGCGTTTTCTCCAGGGGAACTCATCTCTGCCGTCTGGAGATCAGTTGTAATCCCAGGAGATCTCCAGCCACCACCTGGAGGCTGGCAACCCTAAGGTGGCTCCTCCCAGCTGATAAGAGGGGTCATGTGAGTATGTGTCTGAGGCAGAAAAGAAACAACAGGTTCTGGTCTGAATAAATTGTTTCAGAAGCCTTTAAATAAGCCCAGCCAAAATGACGTGGAACAGAAAGCCAGTTTGGTGTAGCGGTTAAATGCGCGGACTCTAATCTGGGAGAACCGGGTTTGGTTCCCCACTCCTCCACTTGTACCTGCTGGATGACCTTGGGCAAGCCATAGTTCTGACAAGAGCTGTCCTTGAAAAAGAGCAGTTTCTGTCAGAGCTCTCTCAGCCCCACCTACCTCACTGGGTGTCTGTTGTGGGAAGGGGGAGGGAAAGGAGTTTGTAAGGCGCTCTGAGACCCCTTTGGGTAGTGAAGGGCGGGGTATAAATCCAATCTCCTCCCTCCTCCTCCTCTTCAAGTTTTTGAATTCTCCAGAATTACCCATCAGGCTTAGAATGGCCAACCTCCACATGGGGCCTGGTGATCCCCCTCTATTACTATTGATCCCCAGAGGAAGGAGGTCAGTTCCCTTGGAGGAAATGGCTGCTTTGGAGGGTGGGGTCTATGGCATTATACCCTGCTGAGGCCCCTCCCCTCCCCAGGCTCCACCCCCAAAATCTCCAGGTTTCCCCCAACCCGAAGCTGGCAACCCTAATTTAGGCTAGATGTTTTTACAATGTGGAAAGAGAGCGTTTCAAGCCCTGTTCTTGAGGCAGCCCGCCTGCAATGACCTTGAGAACCCGCCGACTTGACTTAGTAGACGCTAGATGGAGCTGGTATCAGGTTGCACTTCTGTCCTTCGGGGAAGAAGAGAGTGAGATAATGGTCCCCATGGTATAGCGGACCAAAGGCCTCCACGTCATTGGCTGAAACGTCTTTTCTCCTCTCCTCTGCGTCCCCCACTCCCTTTACATCCATTCTGATGAAGAGTTCTGGAGAACTCAAAAGCTCGCACACAGTTTTGTGTCACTGTGGTCAGTCTTTTTAATTGTCACGATAAAATAACATTAATGGTCATCAATGGGCGCTAATTATTAGAAGACAACTCCTTGGCCAGATTTAATCTTCTTCCTTCTGCTCTTCTCTCTGGCAGATTCCAGGGGATCCCCTACTCCAGCAGGTGTTGTCCTTGTAAGAAGGACTGTCCCCCATGTTCTCCTTCAATGTCTCTTTTATCTGGTGCCCCGCCAGGATCTTCTGTACCCTGTATTAGCTCAATTCCCAGAGATTCCTGACGATTTTAAGGTTCTGTTTTTGCTTGATAATCAAGATATGGAAATAACCGAAATAGTAGCAAGGTTTCTTCTTAGTGCTATGGCTATACATTCTTATAAGTAACCATTGGTTTTTCTGCTTTCATGCTGTTTTTCTGCGCCATAGCTCCAATTTTACCCTATATGGATTTGTATTTTCTGATCTATATTTAATCTGATGTCCTATTGTATGTATATACATATGCCAATAAAGGCTTGTCAAAGTAAGAAGATAACTCCCTGAGACCAGGAGCTCTGTTTGAGTGACAATGAATGCATGTACAGTCCGCATGTACCGCGTGCGTACACCTGTTTGTAAGAAATGACTAACATACGCTGACTTTACAACTGAAGCAAGGAACTAGTATTTATTTGTATGTTCCTTACGTCATTTATAGTCTTCACTTAGACTCAAGGCGGATTACACAGAGTGAGGCTTACAATCGACAGGATGGGACATTCAATAAACCGTGCAACAGGATTAGAGCCGTAGAATGAACCAGAAATCTAAAAAACAGAACTGTAGCAAAGCCTAAGGATTAACACGGCACATTAAATAATGCAAAATTCCATGGCCGGACTGTGGTTTCAGAAAGCTCTTCACAGTAGTACAGGCCACAGTCCCTAATCATTTTTCTAAGTAACTTTGTGCATCATTTAACACAGTGCGAGTCTATTGCTTGCACAGAAAAGCCCTCCTGAATAATTCCATTTTGCATAGTTTGTGGAACGCCAGGAAGAGTGAGGCCCCCCGACCTCCTCGAGTCAGCCATTCCACAAGGTGGGGACCACAACAGAGAGGGCGTGTGTGCGGGCTATTGTCGGTTTGGCTCGTTTGCAGGTGGGCACCTCCAGAAGACTCCTTCGAAGAGTGAAGCTGCTGTGGGGGTGGCATAGGGGGAGAGGTGGTCTTGCAACTAGGGGCCTCCAAGGCCACAAAGGGCTTTGCATAGGGCTGCCAAGTCCCCCTGGGGGGCGGGGTTTTTCCCGCTGAAAGGGCATCCAACCCGCCAATCCGGACCAGGCCGGTGGGGGAAACCCCAAAGTGCCCAGTTCAGGCTGACGTGCACAGCACGATGATGTCATGTAGAGGTGACGTCATCGCGCTGGGCACATCGCCAGCCGACACTCTAGCAATAGGTCTGGAAACTCTATGGTACTTTTTTAATGCCCCCCCTGAAGGGGATTTTTTATTTGCATTTTCTATAAACTACAAAAACTACAACTAAGAGTTGGAAGGGGGAGGGAAACTAAAACCCTATCGCTATAGCTATGGGAAATGGGAAGAGGGCAAACTAATACATAAAAAACTACTTGATGGGGTATTTCATCTATTGGATTTGGGGAAAGGAAAGCTAATACATGTCACGATTGAATTAGCTAAAAGTAAGGCTTGCTAACCTAATGTTACAAGTTTGGTATACAGGTTAGTTCATTACAGTACTTTAAGAATATGCATTTAATAGCTTAACACAAATCCTGCCTTTAAAAACTGTTGTTCTTGTTCTAGAGTCTTTTCTTCCTGCGTTTCTTCGTTTTCTTGAGTCTGGGGGCAGCTTCTCCTTTCTCCGATATTTCTGGTGATGTGGAAGTAGTGCTTTTTGAATCCTGTGAGTAGGATTCTTCTTCTTCTTTCTTTTGATCTGGTTTTGAGTTCTTTTCTTTCTTCTTATATTTTGAGTTAAACGTTTGGTCCATACATTTTTCAGCTTTTGGAACAGAGTCAATTTTGTATTTTTTATCCAGATAATTGAAGCTCAGTCCTTCTGGGAATAACCATCTGGTACTCCCTTTTTTTGCAGTGTGAGAGTAAGCATCCTGTATAGTTTCCTCCATTTTCTGACATCAAAGGGAATCTCTTCATTCCTAATTTCCAAAGGTTTCCCCATTGTAGATTTTAACACTAGTTCTCTGGTAGATCGTTTCGTGAATTTTAAATAGGTTTCCCCTGGGAGTTTATTTTTCTTTATAAAATCCTGGTAGGTCCTGTAGGTTACATCCATCTCTTTCACTAGGTCTTCCTGTTTGTAATTCATTAATGGGGCCAAAGCCTCCGCCAAAAGTTCTTTTAAGTCCTCGTTCTTCTCTTCAGGAATCCCATGGAAACATAGAACATACGTAGATCTTTCCAGCTGGAGCTGTATTCGTTGCATTTTATCAGTGGAACTTTCCTTCTCTGCTTCATCTACTCTCTTGTTGATACTCTCAGTCTGTTTTTTCATTTTTTCAAGGTTTTCTCGGTTACTGAGGTTCTTTTATCCATTTGATTCAGTTGTTTTTGAACACTATCCAGTTTGGCATTGAGGTTAGTCATCTGTTCCATTAGGGGGCGCAGTGCATTTCCTAACAGTGAAGAAAAGTCTGTAGTTACTTCCTGGTTCTGAGAGGGAGTTGTTGGTATGTTATTTCCGGTCACCAGTTTTTTCTCCGGCGCCCTCCGTCCTTTCCCAGCCGTAATATCAACAAGAAATAAGTTTTCCAAAACAAGGCAAAAGTTATACGATTTAAATCCGCTTTGTATATATTGGCAGTTTTTGCACTCACTTAACTTCTTATGCGCTTGTTTTAGCTCTAAGTCTTTTTATTTCCGATTTAAAACTGCTTTTAAATCTTTTTCAAGAAGGGGGGGGAGGTGCTTGGTCCCGCTCCCTCCACGATTCAGACTTAGGCGTTTCCAATTACTGCCAAGGTCCGTTCACTTTTTCACCTGAGCATTTGGAGACCTGGAGACCTTTTGGAAGCATTTTAAAGTTTTGATCGTGGTTGCTTGCTATGGCAGTCTTCTCTAAGTGCCATATTGGCTCCACGGCAATGGTTCCTTTCAGGGATAAGGAGAGCCTCAATTCCTTGGCCGTCACCTTGGAAGAGGCTCTCCTCAGCTCCCCAGGCTGAGGGTCTCCTACAGAGACCCTGGGGAGGTCCGGGACAAACTCGGACCCCTCCCATCAGCCGGGTCTCGGCGCGTCCCCATCAGAGCAAGACGGTACGCATCCAAGTGGCGAAACGCTTAAACCGGAAGTCTGTGATGATGTCACTTCTGAGCGACATCATTGCGGGGCGCGTGCGCTTTGCACGTGAATCTCCTGGACCGGGTCCCCCCCCCCGCGCTATACCAGGTGACTTGACAACCCTAGCTTTGCATGTTATAGCCAATGCCTTAAAGATCCTGCAGAGCTTGGATTTCGTTTGGGAGCTGATTCCATAATACTGGTGCAGCTAAGAAAAATGCCCTAGTTCTTGTCGATGTTAACTTAGCGTGCCTAGGGCCAGGGGGGACCAAGTGATTTTGTGACTCGAATCTCAGTGCCCTTGGGGGAACGTAAGGGGAAAGGCGGTCCCTCAGGTAGACAGGACCCAGACCATTAAAAAAAATATTTTTCAGCGTAACTGCTGGGAATTCTGCTCTTGCTTCCTAAACCCTCCATATCAGCATCTTCCGTGTGGGAGTCGTTTACGAGAAAGAACTCGAGTGTGAGTTGCCAACCTCCACATGGGGCCTGGCGATCTTCCACTTTTAGCACCGATTTCCAGATGTCAGAGGCCAGCCCCCCTGGAGAAAGTGGCTGCTTGGGAGGGTGGACTCTCTGGGACTGTACCCTGCTGAGGACCAGTGTTCCCTCTAAGCTAAGTTAGTGTGAGCTAGCTCACAGTTTTTTAGCCTCCGGCTCACACGTTTTTGTCTTAGCTCAGGAAGGCTGGCTTCCAGAGCAGACTAATTTATGCAGTAGCCAAATCGCTCCAGAGCCAACAAATTGATGCAGCAGCTAAATTGCTCACTCAGAACTTCAATGCCAGTAGCTCACAAAGTAGAATTTTTGCTCACAAGACTCCACAGCTTAGAGGGAGCATTGCTGAGGACCCTCCCCTCCAAACCCCGCCCTCTCCGGGCTCCACCCCCCAAATCTCCAGGTATTTTCCCAACCCAGAGCTGGCAACCGTAGTGCAAGTGGTTGAGAAATGTGGGGGGAAAGCATGAACAGAAGATCTATCGCAGCTCTCGGACGACTCGCTACGGCAGAATATATATTTCCGATTTTTAGGCATGCTACTGTAGACTCCAGCTTTTTTCTTGATCTCACAAAAGATTCTGTGTTGTGCACCAAAAGCAACCCTGTGTGGATCAGGAAGCCTTTCATTCGAACGTCACCTCTGCAAAGGAAATCAGTAGGTCTCTCGGGCTCAGTCCTCCACCCGCCATATAGGGATAACAATCCTGGCCTAGCTACAGAGCTGTTGCTAGGATCTCCAAGAAAATATACGTGAAGTGCTTTTAAACACTTCAAAGCACTATTATGATATTTATTTACAGTATTTACGCAAAAGGAAGACGGTCCTGAATGTAAGACAAACTCCCTTTAAAAAAAATGTTATGGTGGTGGGAAGGGCAGTCCAGTCGTAGCCAGTGTTCCCTCTAAGCTGAGCTAGTGTGAGCCAGCTCACCGTTTTTTAGCCTCCGGCTCACACATTTTTGTCTTCTATCAGGAAGGAGGGCTCCAGAGCAAACTGATTTATACAGTAGTCAAATGGCTCACTCACCACTTTCATGCCAGCAGCTCAATAAGTTGAATTTTTGCTCACAAGACTCCACAGCTTAGAGGGAGCATTGGTCGTAGCTGACATATGGTGACCCTCTTGGGGTTTTCAAGGCAAGGGATGAATGGAGGTGTTTTGCCAGTTGCCTGCCTCTGTGTGGCAACTCTGGACTTCCTTGGTAGTCTCCCATCCAAGTCCTAACCGGGACCAGCCCTTCTGAGCGTCTGAGCTCTGGTGAGACTGGGCAAGCCTGGGCCATTCGGGTCAGGGCAAAAATGTTACACACACGCAATTATTGGCAGTGGCGGACCTACACTGCTGAGATCCGGAAGCTTGAACTGTTATGGGGGCCCCTTCTCAACCAGCAATGAGAGGGCAACATCCAACACGGTCCAAAGAGCCTTGCTGCCCTTGCGAGGACTAAGGGGTGGGCTGTAGAACTATGAAGAAGAAGAAGAGGAGGAGGAGGAGGAGGAGGAGGAGGAGGAGGAGGTTGGATTTATACTCCACCCTTCACTACCTGAAGGAGTCTCAGAGTGGCTTACAATATCCTTTCCCTTCCCCTCTTCACAACAGACACCCTGTGAGGAAGGTGGGGCTGAGAGAGCTCTCGCGAGGACTGCTTTTGAGAGAACAGCTCTGAGAGAACTTGTGACTGACCCAAGGTCACACCAGCAGCTGCATGTGGAGAAGGCGTGGGGAATCAAACCCGGTTCTCCCAGATCAGAGTCCGTGCTCCTAACCACTACACCAAACTGGCTACACCAAACCACTACACCAAGCCGTGCACCGACGAAGGATTTGAGGATCCAGCTGCCAAAACATAGGGTATGAATAGATTCTGGTGAGCTCAGCGAGCCCATCCAGCTAGGGGTTCAGATGCTGCAAGCCCCCGAGAACACGTTGACATTTGACCTTTGACCAATTACAGGGACATTTTGAGGCCATATGAAACAGGTATTATATTCTAAGCTCAATATTAAGTACTTCAACCCATTGGCTTATGATTCTGTCACTGAAATAGCCTTATTTTAATAACAAACTTTTTAAAAAAACTCCATCAATTTTGTTGAAAAATTAACTCGTTAAAATAAAAGTTGCTTCAGGGCCCCTCCAGGACTAGGGGCCCTGAAGCTTAAGCTTCACTAGTTTCACAGTAGATCTGCCCCTGATTATTGGATGTAACTTGTATGCAAATATAAGACACCCTCCCCTCTTATTGCATACCCATTTTCTCTGTAATGGGCACCCAAAGTGGCATACATCATTCCCCTCTCATCTACCGTATCCTCACAACAACCCTGTGAGGTAGGCTAGGCTGAACATGTGGGACTGGCCCAAGGTCACCCAGCAAGCTTCCATGACAAAGTAAGGCTTTGAACCTGGGTCTGACTATCTGACAGTGGACTGTCGACACTGACTCTCAGTGTTTATAAATGATAAGTATTATTTCAAATGAAACGCTTCCATTTTATATAGCACGGTCAAATTAAGGGCAATAATGGAAGTGCTCAAAGGTTTTGGAGAGTGGGAGTCTGGTCCCCAGAGTGCCAGCAAGCCTTCGAGAAGCTAAAGGCCCTTTTTACCTCTGAACCGGTGTTGCATCACCCCGATGAAACTAAGCAGGTCATTGTCCAAGTGGACGCCTCGGATGTGGCCCCGGTGTGGGGCATACTACAGATGGGGCAAGATGGCAAACTACACTCCCTATTACCTCCAACCATCACCTACACCACAATGGGGGACGATGAGGGTGGTGCTGGGATGAGCATGGGCTTGGGTTTGAACACGACGTGCCAGAGTGTTTGAGGAAGAGGACACAGATGAGCTCCCTCCTCACCGCAAGACTGACTGTGCCATCCAGATCCTCCCCGGACATAAATCACCCAAGGGGAAACTGTATGCTCTGAGCCCAAATGAGAAGGAGGAGTTGCGGCGGTTCATTGACAAGAATTTGAGCAGGGGTTTCATCTGTCCAGCAACCTTCCCTTTCGCAGCACCTGTGCTATTCAGAAAAAAGAAAGATGGGGGGTTGAGACTATGCACAGACCACAGGGATCCGAACGAGGTGTCCATGTCTAACGCCTACCCCCTCCTGCTTGTTAGCGGGGGCCTCCCAGGGGAGGATTTTTACCAAAGTGGATCTCCAGTTTCGATTGCACGTCAGGGAGGGGGATGAATATAGGACTGCATTCAACACCCCATTGGGGCAGTTTGAGTATTTAGTTATGCCCTTTGGATTGGCCGGAGCCCCGGTGGTGTTTATGAACCTGATCAATGAAGTTTTGCACGAGTTTCTGTTCAAAGCGGTGGTTGTTTATCTTGATGACGTGCTGATTTATTCAAAAGATAAGGAGTCACATGTAAGATTGGTGCGAGAGGTTCTGGAAGCTCTCCACAACAACCACCTTTATGCAAAACTGTCTAAATGTGATTTTCATTAAGAGGAACTGGACTCTTTGGGGTACTGAATCTCCGGGAAGGGTTTGGAGGTGGACCCTAAGAAAATCCAAGATGTGGTGGGGTGGGAAGCCCCACGCACGAGGTGGCAGTTACAATCCTTCAGGGGGTTCGCCAATTTCTACTGCCCCTTTATCCCCAACTTTGCACAAGTGACTTGTTAAAGACAAAAGGGAAGAGCCAGGAGTGTAAAAAAGCAGGCAGCCGGGTAGATTGGTCCCTGGAGTGTCAGCAAGCCTTCGAGAAGCTAAAGGCCCTTTTTACCTCTGAACCGGTGCTGGTGTTGCATCACCTTGATGAAATTAAGCAGGTCATTGTCCAAGTGGACGCTTCAGGGGGCAAGATGGCAAACTACACCCACTTGCTTATCTGTCAAAAAAGTTTTCCAGTGCTGAGTGGAACTGGGCAGTGTGGGATAAAGAGGCTGCAGCTATTAAACTCGCCCTAGTGTCTTGGAGGCATTGGTTGGAGGGGGTGCAGGTGCCATTTGAAGTGTGGTAAGGTAAAGGTTCCCTTGCTCGAAAATCAGTCGAGTCCGACTCTAGGGTCGTGGTGCTCATCTCCGTTTCAAAGCCGAAGAGCCAGCGCTGTCCGAAGACGTTTCCGTGGTCATGTGGCCGGCATGACTAAACACCAAGGTGCACGGAACGCTGTTACCTTCCCACCGAAGTGGTACCTATTTATCTACTTGCAATGTCTTGCTTTCGAACTGCTCAGTTGGCAGGAGCTGGAACTAGAGACGGGAGCTCACTCCGTCATGCGGCAACTCTGGTGTCGAACTGCTGAACTACTGACCTTCCACAGCCTGCAGCTCAGCGTCTTAACCACTTGAGCCACCGCATTAAAAACTTAGAAGACCTCCGAGCCCCCCGCTGCCTGAATGCCAAACAATTACGATGGGTGGAGTTCTTCTCAAAGTTTCGTTTCACAGTTAAGCACCTCCCTGGCATGCCCAATTTCATGGCTGATGCATTGTCATGCCTTCCCCAACATGCCAGGCAGCATGATGAAATCATAGACACTTGGTTCACTCCTGCCCAGCTGGGAGGAGCTGTGGTGACATGCAGCCAGGCAAAGAAGGGGGGTCAGCCCGACTTACAACCCTGGGCAGAAAAATTCAAAGCGGCGCTTACCGACAAAGACCAAGAGGAGATTTAAAAAGATGGCACTTTAACTCAAAGAGACGACGGGTGTTGGTATGGCCAAAATAAACTATTTGTGCCCGAGTCTCTTAGGGGCGTAGTGCTGACTATGGGACATGATAACAAACTCTCAGGGCATTTTGGTTATTTAAAAATATTGAACCTTATACAGAGACAGTTCTGGTGGCCCCACATGCAGGGAGGTATGTGTCTTCTTGCCAGACATGTCTGATGAGCAAACGGCAGGCGGGAGAGGTGCCAGGGCTGTTGCAACCCCTGGAAACCCCCCACAGACCATGGTCTGTGATTTCTATGGACTTTATTACCTATCTGCCACCCAGCCAGGGGGAAACGGCGATGTGGGTGGTGGTGGACTTACCAAGCAACTGGCACACATGTTCATGCAGCGTGTCATCAGACTCCATGCATTGCCCCGCAAAATACTTTCTGACAGGGGAACTCAGTTTGTTGCCAGATTCTGGTGAGAGTGGATAAAATGGTTAAGGGTGGAGCAAGGGCTTAGTAGCAGTCATCATCCCGAAACTGATGGGCAAACCAAGAGAACCAATCAGGTGCTGGAGCAATTCCCCAGATGTTTCATCAACCACCAACAGGATGATTGGGGGGACTTGCTCCCTTTTGCGGAATATAGTTACAATAACTCTATACACAGTTCTATAGGCATGTCTCCCTTCAAGGCAGCACATGGGTACGAAGGGGGCCTGTTGCCAACATTGTCTGCGCCCGACCCAGGCACGGGAGAGGCCCACACGTGGTGATCTAACATAACCCGACCATGGGAAAGCCTGCAAAAGACTCTGGAAAAGGCTAAAGAGGACTATAAACGGCATGCTGACAAAACTAGGGGTCCAGAATTGGACTTGAAGCCTGAAGACTCGGTGTATATTTCCACCAAGCACAACCAGAGAAAAAGTTGGGGTGGAGATATATTGGTGCGTTGAAGTACCAAAGACCCTCCGTCACGTACATCCTGTGTTTCATTTTAGTTTGTTGAAGGATCTTGGACCCTCTGACACCTCTTCCTCCAGCTCCTCCTCCTCCTCCTCTCAATGGAGAGGCCCACCACGAAGTGGAAGATATTCTCAATTCTAAAATCAAGAGGGGCCGTCTCTTCTATCTGATTAAATGGAGAGTCTTTGACCCCACCCATACTGAATGGGTTGAATCTAAGCACATAAAAGCTGCAAAATTAGTCCGTTCCTTTCATAAACAAAACCCTCTCAAGCTGGGGGGGGGTGAAATGTGGCTTGAGGGGGGCAGAATGTTAAACCCTGCTTCACTGTGCTTTCTTGGGTTGCCATAATGGTTTGGGGGGGCATTCCGGGGGGACGGGGGAGCGTGTGAAGGAGTGATTGAGACCTTTGCTTCTAGAAGACTTAACTTTTCCACAAGTCAAAACCCTTTGCCTCCTCTTTCGCTTTCCCAGTTCGGTGTAGTGGTTAAGTGCGCGGACTCTAATCTGGGAGAACCGGGTTTGATTCCCCACTCCTCCACTTGCACCTGGCTGGATGACCTTGGGCAAGCCATAGTTCTGGTAAGAGCTGTCCTTGAAAAAGAGCAGTTTCTGTCAGAGCTCTCTCAGCCCCACTTACCTCACAGGGTGCCTGTTGTGGGGAGGGGAAGGGAAAGGAGTTTGTAAGCTGCTCTGAGACACCTTTGGGTAGTGAAGGACGCGGTGTAAATCCAATCTCTTCCTGTTCTTCTTCCCAGGGAAAGGTGGCCTTGAACACATTCTTGTGCCATCTCAGACTCTAGATCACCAGGACGTATATCTCTCCTGGTTGGCATGGCAATGTTAGGTGGAGTGTGGGGGTGACATATGCTTGGGGGATGAAGGAGACTTGCTTTTACCCACCAAAAGTTTTCAGTTCTGACACAGTGACTTCTGGATCCTGCATATGCCAGTTTGTTGTAGTGGTTAAGTGTGCAGACTCTAATCTGGGAGAACCGGGTTTGATTTCCCCACTCCTCCATTTGGACCTACTGGATGACCTTGGGAAAGCCATTGTTCTCTCAGAAGTGTTCTTGGAAAGAGCAGTTTCTGTCAAGAGCTCTCTCCGCCCCACCTACCTCACAGGGTGTCTGTTGTGGGGAGGTGAAGGGAAAGAAGAAGAAGATATTGGATTTATACCCCGCCCTTCTCTACCCAAGGGAGTCTCAGAGCGGCTTACAGCTCTGAGACTCCTTTGGGTACTGAAGCGTGGGATATAAATCCAATCTCCTCCTCTTCACTTATCACTGCTAAAGCAAGAGTTGTTTATAACTGGACCCGGGTCTGACAGTTTCTGGCAAAAATGGGTCTATGAAGACCACCCTTTGGGTTTCTCATGAAGATAGATCAAGATGGGCAGCCATGTTAGTCACATCTTGAATACAAATTTGTTGGTCTTAAAGGTGCCGCTGGACTCTAACTTTGTTCCTCTGGGTTTCCGTAAGGGACTTCTTAGGACTTCTGCCTCCCCGCCCCTTCGAGATCTGGACCCCAATTTTGCAGGTAAATTCCTGCAGAGAGGTTTCGTGCTGTCCGCATCAGACTTCAGTTCCCTCTCAGCGGGAGAGATCTTCCTCTAATACAGTTGCCTGGTCCCCCCCCCCTGGAGACGGAGAGGGGTGGGGTTGCCAGCTCCAGGTTGGGAAACTCCTACAGATGTGGGGATGGAGCCCAGGGACCTGAGTGGGGCACAATGCCATAGGGCCCCCAATGTTCCCTCTAAGCTGTGGAGCCCTGTGAGCAAAAATTCTACTTTGTGAGCGACTGGCCTTAAAGTTGTGAGCGGGAGCTTTGGCTGCTGCATCAATTCGTTGGCTCCGGAGCCCTCCTCCCTGGGCTGAGACAAAAAACGTGTGAGCCGGAGGCTAAAAAACCGTGAGCTGGCTCACGCTGACTCAGCTGAGAGGGAACACTGGCGCCCACCCTCCAAAGCATCCCGGAGTCCTCCAGGGGAACGGATCCCTGTAGCCCTGGGGACGAGCTGCAGTTCCAGGGGCTGCCCAGGTCCCACTCCGCCCCCCCCCCCGGCCAGTTCCTCCA
>NW_015176485.1:139956-140493 GCF_001447785.1 Gekko japonicus
GGTGGGTTTTTTTAAAAGGGGGGGGGGGGGGGGGGGGGGGAGGCTTACCTGCAGAGAGTTGTTCAAACTTATGGCAGCGCTGCGTGCGCGGAGGCGTGCGGGAAGGAGAGGGGGCTGCGTTTTCGGCCGGGGAGAGCGGCCGAGCTCCGCGTCGCATTGCAAAGACACCCCCCGCCGCCGCCGCCCGGCAGCAGAATCTGCATGATCTCCAAGGGGGTTGCGGGATTTGCAAGCGGGGGGGGGGCGGTTGTGCCTCCCCCCCGTGGCGTCTGGGCAGAAGATGCTCGTGGGGGAAAACCCGCAGGCGACTCTCCCGGCTTAAACGATGGCGGACGAGTTGTGGTGGGGGAACCCTTCCAGGGGTGACTTGGGTCAGAAGTGTGTTCGTGTGCGTGTCGTTTTGGCGGGCGCTGCATTGCTACCCCGGGTGCCTCCAAAAGGCCACCTATTTTGTCTCGCTCCGTGTACTTTTTTTTTCTGGGTATCTTTGGGGAGAAGGGAGACGGGCGGGCACGGAAGGACGGGGGGGGGGGGGGT
>NW_015176485.1:140573-149582 GCF_001447785.1 Gekko japonicus
TCAAGCAGAGCTATGGAGGGGGGGGGGGAGGTGTTGGCTGGCTGCTGGGATCTAGTTTAGGAGAGGTGACCTGGTTTCTGATTGGCGGGTCGGAAGTGAGGTGACCGATTACCAAGCTCTAGCAAAAGGACATGTATGTTTTGGGTTGGTTTTTTTTGGAAATCCAGCTTTCTCTCTACAGCCATAATTTCCAAGCTGGTCTCTACACCCCCAGTGGAAAGTTCCCAAGTTGTTAGTAGCTTGCAGGGATTAGTGCCCTGCAAAAAGGCGGAAGACTTGGGGATACTCTCCTTTCCCAAGGGTGATGGCGTTTGTGAGAGTATGGTATAAACCCCCCCCCCCCCCAGTGTGCTGGAGTTGTCAGGGAATGTCAGGTAAAGTGAATTTGGAGAATCCCACTTTGGTGAAACACCTGCAGGATTTCTGGGGAATCTGGAAAGGAATCCTCTGAAGGGAGGCGAGTCCAAGCCCTCCTCAATAGGGTATCTCCCTGTGGCTTGCCAATCCGTAGATGGAAATATGGTGATTTGTGGCAATTCAGCTCTGTCTGGGCTTTTCCCATTATCGCTGCAGGCTTACTTCTGAGTAGACTGGCTCAACTTGTTTCTGGTTGGAGGACTTCTTCTTTTTTTAAAAAGGGCATGGATTGTAACTCCCTTGTAACCCGAATTGTAGTCACTGATCATATTTGGCCAGTGAGATGTTTAATTTGGTTGTTGTTCACGTATTGCCCTTTGGGATGTCCACCTCTTTGTATTTGCAGATGATAGTGGTTTATCTTGCATTTCCCTCACTTTCACCAACTTCCCAGGCTTTGCCATCTGCCCTTCTCCTTCTTCCTGTTTGTGGTGTTTGAGGTATACCACGACTGTCAATCCTACACACAGACCAGGTGGAAAAAAGCAAAAAAACCCACCCCTTATCATACATCTCTCTCTCTCTCTCTCTCTCTCTCTCTCTCTCTCTCTCTCTCTCGTTGTTATGGGTGTGTGGAGAATTAAAATTTAAATTCAGTAGTGATCTAAATTTTGCCTCTGATGGTGAGTCTTTCTGATACGTGTAGCAGCTTTTTTGTGGTTTTCTCCTCAGTTGAGAAGACTTCCCCTGATGACAGCTATACATTTTTAACAACTCTGTGTTCTTGTGAGAGTGTGTATTCCTGTAGTAGTCATGGCTTCAGTTTGAGAAATTTTTGGGGTGGCAAGGAAGCATGCTTGTTTTCCAAAAATAAATATTTGCATATTCATTTTTATACCCAGGAATTTATCTTTTGCTGATTTTTCAGGAATTTGGGATAGCCACTTGAAAATATAAGTTCCTTCAGTTATTAGTTTTTACCACAGTTCAAAGATGTTGAGCCCTGGAAACTGTCTTGAAGGCTAGGGTTGCTGTGGGAACTAATGGTAAAGAGTGTCTTTGGGCATGTGCAGAATGCCTATTTCACCAGTGTGAGAAGGGCCATAGCGTCTGGGGATAGAGACAAGGTTTCTAAGGAGATGCTTTTTAGTACTTAGACACTGGACACTTTAAATAAGGTAGGAAAAGACCAAGTTATTGATACTTGACTTTCTAATAACTTTCCTTCTTGTTAAAACGTGGTGTTGAAGGAGAGTTTTATGGATGCTGTGCATCACAAAAAAAGACAAGTGGGTTCTAGACGAAATCAAGCCTGAACTCTCCCTAGAAGCTCAAAGAACTAAACTGAGGCTGTTGTACTTTGGTCACATCATGGGAGGACGAGATTCCCTGGAAAAGACAATAATTCTAGGAAAAGTTGAAGGCAACAGGAAAAGAGGAAGACCTAACAGGAGGCAGATTGACAGGGTCAAGGAAGCCACAAAAGACCCTCAGTTTGCAAGACCCGAGTGAGGTGTTAAAAGTGGGACGTTTTGGAGGCCATTAATTCATAGGGTCGCCATAAGTCAGAAGCCTGCCAAGACCAGCTCTCTGAGGAGCGTCCCTGTGTGATTCCCTTGAGATATTGTTTTTAATTTGCGGTTTTAAAAATGAAAAGAACAAAAGGTGAAAAGACCTTAAAATGCGTTTTCTTTGTCCCACATTTTGTTACTTTGAATGACTAGATTTCAGAAGATGCTGCTGAGAAGTATTCGTGGAAAAGGCACCAGATTGTGTAAAAAAAAAAGGCTTTGCATTTGAAACCAGGAAACCCCCAGCTTAAATCTCCACAGCTGCAAGGAATAAACAAAGCGGCCAAAAGCAAGCCCCTTGTTTCCGCAGCCCCTCGTGTGTGGCATGGGAATGCAGGCCTCCTTTACAGGGTTGTTGTAAGGATGACAAGTAGGGTTACCAGCTCTGGGTTGGGAAATACCTGGAGATTTGGGGGTGGAGCCTGGGGAGGACCGGGACCCCAATTGGGCACAAGGCCACAGAGCCCACCCTCCAAAGCAGCCATTTTCTCTAGGGGGAACTGATCTCTCTCGCCCGGAGATCAAAACTGTAACACTGGGAGATCTCCAGCCCCCACCTGGAGGGTCGCAACCCTAATTTCAGGGCAGTGGGCAGCACCCCACAGAACCAGTCGAAGTGCCGGTGCCAGTGGAACACATCTATCTGTACTTCTGGAGGGCTTTTGTTCCGAACCCTGATATTAACCCTGAGCAGTCTTGTGCGTGAATTTTCAGAAATCTGCTTACGTTTGTCATTCTTGTGGCAGAAGGAAAAAAAGAATTGCCCACTTTCTTGTTTACTGACTAGTGGGAGCTGTTGTGTTTCGGTCTGGCACCAAGACCAAAGTTTACCGGCACTTGTATGATTTTATATGCTGTGATTTCACCTATTTAAATATTGTGTTTTAACCACTCCGTTGTTTTTTAAATATATATATATATATATATTCTGTGAGCCGCCCTGAGCCTGCCGAGGTGGGGAAGGTGGGATATACATTAATTAAAGGTGGGATATACATTAAATAAAGGTGAGATATACATTAAATAAATAAATAAGTAAATAAATAAAAAAACACATGAATCTACCTTATCCTGAATCAGATGCTGTGGTCCATCGAGGTCAGTATTGCCCACTCAGACTGGCAGCGGTCAGGGTCGCAGGCAGAGGCCTTTCCCATCACCTACTACCTGATCCAGCCCTGTAGCCAGAAACGTTGGGATGGGGGGGCATGGGGAAATCTTGTGGGGGCCAGCAAGGAAGGGGGAGTGAGAGGCGCAGATTTCGCCGCTTGGAGTTCAGGGAAGGCGTGCGGCTGCGCCTCTCCCACCCTTCCTGCAAGATTTAAAGGGCCCTCCAGCTGACTGGTGGGCCACTTTTAATGTCACAGGAGGGGAGGGAGAGGGGCAGCAGTTGTTGTGGGACGCACCTCACTTTTGAGGGGGCAGAGCCCCGAAATGCCCCACTATAGCTACGGGCCTGACCTGATCCGTTAACTGCCAGGGACTGAACCTGCATCCTTCTGGCACGCAAAGCCGATGGCGTACCGCCACGCCACAGTCCCCTCCCTCCTTGATAAGGAGGGGGGGGGAAGCATATTGTGATTGTAATCATGTATTCCAGCACATATGGAGCTCTGGGCAAATATTCTCTGAAGTTTTGTGGACCTGCATAATTCTGTAGGACAGGGATGTACCTTAAAGCAAGATGGTTGGGCTTGCTTTCAGGTTGCACTGTTTAATTTGTTTTGCAGCTCTTTGTAGTAACAATACCTAGCTTATACTTTGGCCCAGCACACTTGGAAATAAGGTCTGTTGAAATGGATGAGATTCACTACTGAGTAAACGTGTTTAAAATTAGTCAGAGGGAACTAAGTCAAGATGGTTTACTTCGACGTTTTATACCTTGTGTGTGTGGGGGTAATAAGGTGCATGTCAAAGTACAGCTATTGTCTTTGCTGCAAATATGGCATTTGGAGGTTTTATCCTTGTGGCTCATTTATCTAAATATTTTAGACACTTGCTACTTTTCACGTAACTTGAATGTTTTCCCCCTAGCAGTGCAAACCAAACGTTCAGTGAGACTGCACTGCATGTTAATTTTTTCCCCTTTGACATCAGAAGCCAGTGCGCTGCACTTTTGGTGGTACCATTCTTTTATGCTTTCTTTTTTAAAAATCTAGTTTAAAATAAAGAAGTCGGGGGGGGGGAGTTAAAACAAGAGGGAAAAATTTAGAAAGGTGTGAGAATGTGCTTTAAATCCTGTGGAGCGAAAGGAGCCGAGACTCTGCTTGCAAGATACTGTTACGTCTTCCAGGGCCTTGGGTGGGTTGTCAGCTTTCAGGCTTTCAGGGGCTGCATCCGCACCGCGTTGGATATTGCATTAGAGCAATCCTTTGCGACTGGACTGTCTTGTCCACAGAGGATAATCTAGTGGGAACTGATTGTTATCGTGCAACTGTTATGTAATGCCCAGTGATGTATGCATGCTTTCAGGGTCTCGACCCGTATTTCAGTGTTTCCTTGGGGAAACCATTGGATTTCAAACCGAGGACTTGGAAGAAGTACCCCTCATACCCCAGTCTGAATTTAAAATGGTTTCTGTAGATTTCTGCAGGCATGTGTACCTGTCTTTTTCTGAGGAGCTGGAAGTGATAGATGAAGAGAAATACAGGCACGATGAATACATTTTTAAAATGCTGCGAGGCAGCATGGTGTAGTGGTTAAAGTGTCAGACTCGGATCTGGGAGATCCAGCGTCAGAAGCTCCCTGGGTGACCTTGGGCCAGTCACTCACTCTCAGCCCGACCTACCTCACGGGGTTGTTGTGAGGATAAAACAGAGGAAAGGAGAGCACCATAAGCCACTTTGGGTCCCCCTTGGAGAGAGAAGTGGGATGGAAACAAAAATAAAAATGAAGAGTTTTTTTAAAATGTATCTCTGGGACCCCACCAGGCATACTTTCCTTGAGCTACCAGGCTTTACTTCTTAACTTTCAGGGTCTGAGCCTCAGAAGACTGGGCGAGATTGGGGAATCAAAGCTCCACTTTTTTTGTGGCTTTCTCAGAGGTTTGCAAAACCCCCCCCCCCCCGCTAGTATGGAGAAACCGGACTGCTGAATATGACATAAGGTTCTAATAAAGTTGACCAGGCATCTGACACTCAAATATAGGGATTTATTGCGAAGAAGAAGAGGAGGAGGAGGAGGAGGCTGAATTTATACCCTGCCCTTCACTACCCAAGGGAGTCTCAGAGTGGCTTACAAACTCCTTTCCCTTCCCCTCCCCACAACAGACACCCTGTGGGGTAGGTGGGGCTGAGAGAGCTCTAACAGAAACTGCTCTTTTTCAAGAACAGCTGTGCCAGAACTATGGCTTGCCCAAGGTCATCCAGCAGGTGCAAGTGGAGGAGTGGGGAATCAAACCCGGTTCTCCCAGATTAGAGTCCGCGCACTTAACCACTACACCAAACTGGTTTATTGCTTACAAATACATATTGAAAACATGGTTTGAGCAATGTAATATGAAGCCTCACTCCAGGTCTTTCTGGGAATATACGCTCCTGCCTTGAATGGAACGACATATTCTGTCACAGAGTTAGATGTTTTTTGTGCATGTGTTTGTGTGTGTGCCTAGAAGAAGATTCTGTTTTCTGCTCCCTGATTTGTTTGTGCAGGGGGAGAGAGGTGTTTTCTCAAGGGACGTAATGTGTTAAGAACAGTCCAAAGCAGTTGGCTTATCTCTGACACACCCTCCAAGATTCAGGATCATTTCCTGTAGGAGCACACAGGAGCAGAGCTCTGGCAGTAAAGAGCCCAGGGGGTGGGCACATGCAACAAGCCCCACCCCCTGCTCCCAGCAGTCCTCAGTCAGAGCAAGAAGCAGCCGGGTAAGCTGCAGAGCCCCCCGTCCCTCCGGTCCAAAAGAGTCCAGTGGCGCCTTTAAGACCAAGTTTTATTCAGGTACAAGCTCTCCCTCCTCTGTGAGGACAGATCTGCACGTTTCCCCCCCCCCCCCAATAGCTAGCAATCCAAAACAGGCCAGTGGAGCCTGAGCGGTGGGGGTTGCCTTCCGACACACTTCCGGTGATGTCAGGGGGTGTGGCATATGCAAATAAGCTATGCTAATGAGCTCCTGCACCTCTTTTGCTATGAAATGACCCCTGCCAAGATTTATTATCTAATTGCTTCATTTATGCCCCATCTTTCCCCCAGTAGGGACCCAAGGTGGCTTGCATCATTCTCCTCTCCACCATTTTATCCTCACAACAGCCCATTGAGGTAGGTTTGGCTGAGAGTCTGTGACCCGGCAAGCTTCCAGGGCAGAATGGGGATTCAGACTGAGGTTCCCCCAGATCCTAGCCTGACACTCTGAGCACCCCATCAGGCTGGCTCTTACCAGAGGATGACTGAAGTGTCTTTAGATAGGGAACACTCAGAGGCGTTCGATGGGTGCGTTCCCATACTCTGCCCTGGCAGGTCACACAAAACCCTTCATAATTTCATGGGTTTCCCTTGCCAGTTTGGTGTGGTGGTCAAGTGGGCGGACTCTAATCTGGGAGAACCGGGGTTGATTCCCCACTCCTCCACTTGCACCTGCCTGGATGGCCTTGGGCAAGCCATAGTTCTGATAAGAGCTGTCCTTGAAAAAGAGCCGTTTCTGTCAGAACTCTCTCAGGGTGTCTGCTGTGGGGAGGGGGAGGGAAAGGAGTTTGTAAGCCGCTCTGAGACTCCTCTGGGTAGTGAAGGGCGGGGTATAAATCCAATCTCCTCCTCCTCCTCTTATACATTGCTTTGTGCAAACAATACTAAACAGGGTCTGTGGAATGCATGGAGTGGAGACGAGGGTTATGGCAACATGCCCTGCCCTGGATCTGCACGCATCGACTGGACCTTGTGTACCGATCTGCTCAAACAAATGGGTGGTATGGTTCCTTCCAAATGCAGAGTTCCCGATGGTGCATGCCACTTGTACATGCACAAATTCTGTGCTGCTGCTGCCCAGCTCTCCTGTGCACGGCTAATAGTTGAATATCACACGTTGTATGACTTCTGCTGCTGCAAAAAAAAAAAATGTTTCTGCCCGTCAGACAACCATACAAGGTGTTCTTGGGCTGGACCGGGGTAGCCATGGGTGGGATCTACCTGAATCTGGAGAGGGAGTGGGTCTTCTGTAGCCCCCGGTTCTGTTGGGATTGGAATTCGAAGGGAGGAAAGCAGAATCGAAGCAGGCAAAAGCGACGACTCTGTTAATCAGCGAGAGGCAAAGACCAGTTGTGGCTCCGAGAGGGAGGGCGTCATGGCCTGGCAGATTCCCATCGGTCCATTAAGGAGGCAGGACTATAAATTATTCCGGGCTTCCTGTCTCCTGGGTGGAGTCACCCCCTTTCCTCATTTGGTTTCCTGCCTTGCGGAGGGGAGCAGGCGCTGGCCAGGAGCGGCTCAGCAAGGCCCCCACAACTCCACCGAAGTCCCCTGATACTCCTGTTTCAGGACTTCTATACCTACTTCTTCTCATTTCTTTGTCCTGTGCCTCCATTCCTCCTTTCGGTCTCCTGAGGCAATGGAGGACATGGAGAACTTCAACAAAGCCTTGGGGGGGGGGGGCTTCATTTCTAAGGAGAAGGGGAGGAGGAGGAGGGAAGAGGATTTGATTTATGCCCCGACTTTCACTACCCGAAGGAGTCTCAGAGCTGCTTACAAATTCCTTTCCCTCCCCCTCCCCACAACAGACACCCTGTGAGGGAGGTGGGGCTGAGAGAGCTCTAAAGTGCCCTTGAGAGAACAGCTCTAAGAGGTAACTGACCCAAGGTCACACCAGCAGCTGCAAGTGGAGGAGTGGGGAATCAGACCCGGTTCTCCCAGATTAGAGCCCGCGCTCTTAACCACTACACCAAACTGGCTCTCACACCAAACTGGAGGAGGATGGGGACCCCCTCGCCTACCCAAAAACAGGCGGAAGGGACTACTACCCAGTGCAGTGAAGGTGGGGCAGACCAGTAGAAGAGTGGCCAACATCAGATGAGTAGAGGCAGTGAGAAAAGGACGCGACACAATTCCCCTGTGCCTTGGAGGCTGGCTCAACAGCAGCCACCAATTTTGGCGGGAGGATCCTCCGTGCCGACAAAGATGGTGGATGCTCGGGCTCAGTTCTCACGGCTGCAGTGGAGCAGTCGGGGAGATTTAGAGCACCACTGTGGAGCCGGGTAGAGAGGCCTCCTCTCCCTCCCAGTCTCCTCAGAGGCAGCAAGCTGGCTTTGCCACAGAATGTTGGAGGAAGTTTGGTCCCTGCAATAGCAGGCTGTACCTTCCCCACAAGGGACCCCAAAATAATATCATTCGGTTTCCTCTTCCAGATCACATCCCCCCCCTCCATGGATACTTTAGACAGGGGAGCAGGGAGGATTCCTCAGATGGGGGGCAGGTTGCAGGGCACCAGCCCTGTCTGACTGAGCCGGCACAAAAAATGGTGTAGAGACCCCTGCCTTCTCACAGACTGCCAAAAATAAAAACAAAAGGAGTAAAACAGATATTGATAATGGTATTTACTTGTCCAATGTTGTTTATTGGTTTGCTAATGATATTTATTTGTCAGAGAGAGTGAGAGAGATGGAAAGAAAGAAAGAGGTAGAAAGAGAGAGAGAAACAAAGAAAGCAAATAGAAGAAGAAGAGATTGGATTTATACCCCACCCTTCACTACCCAAAGGTGTCTCAGAGTGGCTTACAAACTCCTTTCCCTTCCCCTCCCCACAACAGACACCCTGGGAGGTGGGTGGGGCTGAGAGAGCTCTTGACGGAAACTGTTCTTTTTTCAAGAACAGCTCTTATCAGAACTGTGGCGTGGCCAAGGTCATCCAGTGGTTAGGTGTGCGGACTCTAATCTGGGAGAACCGGGTTTGATTCCCCACTCCTCCACTTGCACCTGCTGATGTGACCTTGGGTCAGTCACAAGCTCTGGCACAGCTGTCCTCGAAAAAGAGCAGTTTGTGTCAGAGTTCTCTCAGCCCCACCCACCTCACAGGGTGTCTGTTGTGGGGAGGGGAAGGGAAAGGAGTTTGTAAGCCGCTCTGAGACTCCAAGTGAAGGGCGGGGTATAAATCCAATCTC
>NW_015176485.1:149633-157729 GCF_001447785.1 Gekko japonicus
AAGCACTTTTAAAACCACCCCCCAAAACCCCCCCCCCCCCCAATGCCCTCACACTGACTGGCTTGGAGAATTGATTTAAAGAGACTAATGGTTTCTCCAAGCTGGCCAGTGGGGTGGGGTGGGGGTTGAGAATGCATTTAAGTTGCTTTCTTTCTCTTCTTCCCCCCCCCACCTCAAGCCTACCCAGGTAGGGGAACACAGACTGGGGAAGGGAAGACCAAGAGCCACACGATTTGTGTGAAAGAGCCGCATGCGGCTCCCAAGCCACAGTTTGGCCACCCCGCCTTAGACCATTTGCATCTATGGTTCCATAGTCTTCATCAAGGCATGCTTCTACAGTCCCATTCTTCCAGTTCACTGGAGGTTCATGAGATTTGTCTACAACAGCATACACTACCAGTTCCCAAAGCCCTGCCCTTCAGTCTAGCTATGGCTCCAGGGGGGTCTTCTAAAGTGACGTTGACCTTAGTAGCTTTTCTCCATCATCATGAAATCCATGTTCATCTGTACGTGGATGGCCTGCTGATCGGATCTCTGAGACTAATACAAACACGTACAGACGTTCTGTCCAGCACTCAGTGCCTAGCCCGCCATGGATTCCGTTATCAGTTTTACCAGGAGCAATCTTATTCCCTCACAGCAGACAGAACACCTGGGGGGGGGGTGTGTGCAACAGATTCTCCTGTAAACAAGGAGGAATTTCACATTACCCTTTTTAACTCGTTTTGAAGCCGTTTTTGATCCATCATGGAGTAAACCGGTATAGGGCCGCCATTTCACACATGGCTTTCCCCTTCCAGTAAAGAGCTGGATCTGAAGCGGTTTGCCATTTCAGACTGCACCGCTTTTCCCCCGCCGTTTTTCGCCCGCGTTTTTTTGATCTCCGGCTCTTTTTTTTTTTTGGGGAATGGTCGCTTTATAGCGCTATAGCAAAACACTCCAGGCATTCCAATGGGGCTGATATAATGCTGTTGTGTTATACCATTATAGCGCTATAACGCTATAAAGTGAACGTTCCCCCCCAAAAAACCCCGGAGATCGCCCGCACTGGCGAAAAACGGCAGGGAAAAGCACATCGGAACCGGGAGAGGAAACTGAAGACTACTTGGAAGCGGTTGACAGGTAAAACGCTTCAGCCCCATTTCCTAAACGGGACAGAAGCGTTTGTGTCTGAAATTACAAATATATTCCGGTAGGGAACCGGTTCTTAAACGGTTCTGTCTGAAATGACAGACCAGAAACCGTTTGGGAACCGTTCCTCTTCCGGATTATATCGTCTATCTGAAATTCCTCAAGCTGTACTCGGGTTGCCAGCCCTGGGTTGGGAAATACCTGGAGATTTTCGTAGTGGAGCCTAGGGACGGTGGGGTTTGGGGAGGGGAGAGACCTCGGTGGGGTATAATGCCATAGAGTCCGCCCTCCAAAGCAGCCATTTTCTCCAGGGAACTGATCTTGGTCATCTGGAGATGAATTGTAATAGTGAGGGATCTCCAGGTGCCATCTGGAGGTTGGGAACCCCAGGCTGTACCTGCTAAAGGAGAAGATGCAAAACATCTCAGGTATGAGAAGACATCTGATAAATTCCAGGGCGTCATCACTAATTACTCTGGCACGACTGCAAGGCCTAATGGTCGTTTGCGATCAGCATTCACTCCTGTCCTCTGCAGTGGTTCCTGAGACCTTTCCAGCTGTAGATCCTTTAGAAGACAGACACTTCCTTAGTTCTTACCTGCCTGCTTTGGCAGGGCCTGGTGTGGTTGAACCAATGATCCAATCTGGCCAAGGGCAAGTATGACGGACCCCTGCTGCTGCTTCACTGTGAGGCAGATTTTCCCCACTAAAACTCTTAGTTCCCTTCAGGTACTGAGCTGGCCCCCAGTAGCATGATGATTTTTGAGGTTTTATAAATCTGAACGTCCCACCCTGTGACAGAATCTGATTTGGCTTTCGCCCAGCTCAGGAACTTGTCAGGAGAAAACAGGAGCCCTCTTTATAGATCCCTTGAAATGGCACTGGAGACTGTGTAACAGAGCACAATAATAAATATTTTATTCAATAGGCAGGGATGGAATGGGGTAGTCAGGAATTGGAAAGGCTGAGATAAATAGTGGTAAAACAGTATATTTTTCCCATTGACAGACAAGATGGTGTTGAAGCAGCATATATTCACAAATTCTTGGTTCTTATCAGTGAGAGATAGTTGACTAAGTACTTTGGTTTCAGTTACAATGTTTCTGCATATAGTTTCATAATAACTGTTTGTCAGGTTCCACAGCCAACAACCGAGTACACGCTTATCAGAAAGGTTATACTTTATTGCAGAGCTATAGATGCATTAACAAAGTCACTGTTAAGAATGGCGTCGCCCATACAAGCATAATGGGATATAGGGTATTAGTATGCACACACACCCCTTCCTTAGGCCAATTAGCCACATTCCCATGCGCGGGAGAAGGAGCTCCAGGCCATTAGAGCCAAAGCTGACAACCGAAATTGCTCCCACGGTTCTCTAGAATCCCAGACACTACACACCACCTGCAAGGCCATAGATAAGCAAGCATTACAGGAGCCAAAAAGGAATGCAGCACACATGGCAAGCAGCACCCCACCCCCAACCTTTATGGCAGCATAGCTGACACTGTTCAGGTTTTCCGGAAAGGTTACTCTTTTAGTGTATCAAAGTCTTCCCCCTTTTCTAAAACACAATGTTTCTTCTTTCCCCTGAGTAGTCTATAACCGTTTCCTTCCACAACAGACCAGGAGCTGCTTCAGTGCCACTTCCCGGTATGACTGGACTTATATTTCTTCCTTGAAAAAATAATCCAATTCCTTTTGGCCTGATTAGGAGCTTCAGCCTGCTACCCAGTCACTCTTTGCCAAAACCTCAAACCCCAGTTCTTGGCGCCTGTGTGAAAATGTACTTCAGCTTTAGCTGAGGCTAAACCCTGAATTCTTCTATAGAATTCTTCCTCAGGTTATGTTGAATGCAGCGAAGACCAGGAGTCTCTCCCTTTATTCAAAAGGTGAACCTGTCTGACAGACTTTTAGTCAGACTCTACAGACATCCACTCCTATAGCTGCTTTTACTTTACTGACCAGTAATGCTGCTGAACTCACAACAAGTAACTCTCAGCTCAACAGATTTTATGTTTCCCTCGGGTGGTGCTGGCCAATCAGAGAAAAGGAGCAGCCTGTCACTCAAGCTCAACATTCTAGAGCAGAGTTAACTATTCACGTCCCTTCTCTGATTTTGCTGCATTAGGAAAACAGCATTTTAAATGTAGTCTGTCACAGCAAGGAATACATAAAGCCCCAGATAATCCCGGTATTTACAGAGGTGAGCCTGACTTGCTGGGGAAGATGAGCATCAACCTTCTTGGGAACAAGGCTGGTTCCATTCAGGTCCCGGGACGTAATCAAGAATGATTGTGTCTTAATAAAAACAGACAATATCTCAGTATATACCTATCTATTGTAGAAGATTTCAACTTTTCCCATAGGATAGTTCTTGAAACAGAATCAAATGCAGATTTAAAATCTATGAAAGCTGCATACAATGAGGTTAAAGAATTCGAGGAGTATTTGGAAATTAAATGGTTCAATATCACACACTGATCTAAACATGACCATCCCTAGAGATCATTAGCCAACCAGGCCAAGTGCAGAGAGTCCTACTCACATTTGCAAGTGAGAGGATTCCATCACTAATAATGAGTCAGATTGCAGTTTTTAAAAGCAAAGGGATCTTCCCGGCTCGTGCCTTTTTGAATACATCAAGACCTGTACCACTTCTGGGGAAGAATTGTAAGGAATATCAAGATGCTCAAAACCAGAAGTCTCTGCAACCTGATTTGATGGATTTCTCCAGCCAGAGGGAAGAGGACCTAACAACTACATTGGTTGCTATGGCAGTTACTCCTGTAGGAAGGAACTCACCTTCAGCAGTTCAAACACATGAGGGCCTGAATCTCGACAATACTGTAGAGGATGATTTGATAAACTCTTACTCAAATTTACCAACAGAGGACCAAGCTGTGATTGTCAATAGACTTGAGACATTGAGGACTAACCTCCTGTCGCTGGGGAATCAAAGTCGCAACTTCCAAGGAAATAAGGAGAGGCTTCAATTTTTTACTGCTCCTAATACTCCTGTTAATAGTGATTCTGCTTCCCCAGATCTTGTGATGGACTTTAATGAAGACATGTCTGGGAAATCTAACAAGGATATCCATGATAATAATCCTCTTAAGAACAAGGAAGTTAGAAGCAATGGATGTGTGTTTAGTGATCCAACAGGCCAATTGGATTTGATTTCTCCTGACTGACTACAAAATTCAACTTCCTTTGATGGATATAACAACTCACAGATTATTTCTTTAATGTCATGGAATGTCATGGGATGGGCCAATAGATTGAGGGATGCTGAAACTAATAAGTTTGATGTAATTTTGGATGTAATTTTGCTGCAGGAGACTTGGCGGGTAGATCCCATTATTTTTAATGGGTATAAAACATATGATCTTCAAGCACTGCCCTCTAAAAGGGGGAGAGCAAAAGGGGTATATTAATTTCGACTACTCTGAATGTAAGGGCTAAACAACTGGTGTCCTTTAATCCAGTGGCTATGGCATTAGTGTTGATGTACTCGCAGACAACATGTCTCAGTATATACAAGCTGGTTGGGACTAGAGATGTAAAATTTCCTGAAATTTTGAAGCTTGGAAAAAACCCCGTATTTTTTCAGGGGAAACGGAAATTTTCGGAAAAATTGAAAAAAATGCTACATTAGCACTTCTTTTTTCTTTCTCAGATTGAAAGTTACTTTAGGACCATAAAATATGACTATGGACATTTTTACTTGGCATGAAATTATCACAACTAGCATATTAAAAATATAGTGTATCCAAACAATTATTACAAACAGAATACCCACCCACATGCAAAAACTAAACTGAAACCTTTTTCTTTTCTTGTGACAATAGCACCTCCTAAAGGAAGAAAGGCATCTTGTTCTTGCGTTGGAGAGTTCAGTTGGTAACCTGGGACTTGCTTGTCCTCAGTGCACAGGAATTAGATCAATCTGATACCATACATATTTTTTATAAATGATTTGGAACCTTCACATCTCTAGGTGGGACCAAGTCTTCAGCCATGCACACGGAGACCATACAGATCATGTGTTCGCCAGAACAGAACCTCAAGACCAGACCAGCAGAGCACATCAGGGAAGAGCAAAATGTTCTTGAGGAATGGTCTCTCAAAATTGAGATCCAACTTCCAATTGTGAAAGGGTTTGGGAACCCAGAGGTGGCCCTCTTTGCCTCAAACCTCTGCTGGAGGAATATTGTTAAAAATAAATGTTTTGATTCTACCAGCCTCTCTCCACCTTCTCCTCACCAATTGTTTTTCAGTTTCAGATGGTTGCTTTAGGCGATCATAACTCTTTCTCCCTCAGTAATTTTGAAAAACTAGCTTTCTTCTGTGGGATAACACCATTCTTCACAAAACAATCTTGGTAACATAAATGACAAGCATTAGCTACCGAGTTTAGTCCAATTGGAGTTGACAGATATGTTTACCAACATGTTTTAAGTGGAAGAGGGAAAATTAGAAAAATGCATTGTGATGGTAGCTCTGTTTCGAAGAGGAATGTTCCAGTCCTTATTGAATTATTAACAATTATGGCAATGGTAATGAAGCCCTTTATGAGATTGTGCTTTGAAAGTATTTTACTTTTACTTTGAAAAGGTGACCTCTCAAACATCTTGCAACTTAGACGAAGAAGAGAAGAGATTGGATTTAAACCCCGCCCTTCACTCGGAGTCTCAGAGCGGCTTACAAACTCCTTTCCCTCCCCCTCCCCACAACAGACACCCTGTGAGGTAGGTGGGGCTGGGAGAGCTTTGAGAGAACTGCCCTTTCAAGGAAAGCTCTTGTCAGAACTATGGCTTGCCCAAGGTCATCCAGCAGCTGCAAGTGGAGGAGTGGGGAATCAAACCCGGTTCTCCCACATTAGAGTCCACACGCTTAACCACTATACCAAACTGGTTCTTACAAAAGACCCTTGCCTCAGCTGACACAGCCTTCAGAAGTGGAATAACCACAGGAGTCAACTAATCAACTCCCTGTAGAATATATTGTATCAGTCTAACTTGGAAATAGCTGGAGTATAGATAATAATAGCAAGCAGGGGTCATTTCCTGCAGGAGCACACAGGAGCGGAGCTCCGGCAGTAAAGAGCCCAGGGGGCGGGCACATGCAACAAGCCACACCCCCTGCTCCCAGCAGCCCTCAGTCAGAGCAAAAAGTAGCCAGGTAAGCTGCAGAGCTCCCCCTGGCACCCCAATCCAAAACAGCCAAGTGGCACCTTTAAGACCAAGTTTTATTCAGGTACAAGCTCTCCTTCCTCTGCGAGGACAGATCTGCACTTTCTCCCCCCCCCCCCACCAATAGCTAGCAATCCAAAATAGTCCAGTGGAGCCTGAGCGGTGGGTGTTGCCTTCTGACACACTTCCGGTGATGTCAGGGGGTGTGACCTATGCAAATAAGTTATGCTAATGAGTTATGCTGATGAGCTCCTGCACCTCTTTTTCTACAAAATGACCCCTGATAGCAAGAGCACTCTTTGCAAGGGAGAGCTGCATTTGCAAGGAAGAGGTACATTTGGTGAACCACCAAAAGCTGCTATGAAGTGTTACATGCTACGTTTGAGATCTGAGAGCCCACCTGTGAAACGGGATCCAGAAGGCCCAAGCTGTTGGCCCTGCTCCCTAAAGTGCAGTGCAGCCTCCTCCAGAGCAGGCGGACTCCCAACTCCCTGATCAACTCTACCACTAACTCAGCTTGAGTTTCAGTGTGCTTAGTCATTATCAAGGAAGTGTAGTGCCTCTCTTGACTCAGAGGAGTCGCTTTGTATAGTTATTAAATGGTACGGAGGGAAAAGAATAACAGTCCCTTAACGCTGCCGTCTGGAGTCAGTCATCCAGATAAAATGCTTATAGAGCTTGCAATAAATTAAGACATTCATTTTCCGAGGCTGGGTATTCAAGACATTTGTATCCCGCCTCTCTCCACAATGAACCATCACTCCCAGTTTCCTTTGTGGGGTTTTTTTCTCCTTGAACACTTGATCAGGTTATGTTTAGCATAGTAGATACAGGAATGGTGGTCCCCCGGGCCTCCTGTATACCCCCCCCCCCGTGAAGGCTTCGTTATTTTAAATTCTGGCACAATATCAGCTGCCCCCCCGTGGTTCATGTCAGGTTCAAATCCCCACTCTGTCATGGACACTGGTTGCATGACCTTGGACCGGTCACACACTCTCAGCCTAACGTACCTCACAGGGTTGTTGTGAGGTTAACATGGAGGAGTCGAGAACTCTGTCCCCATCAGTTAGTTTGTAGAGAGTCAAACAGAACATCTAAACACACTAGCCATGTACACGCAGACGCTTACACATGCTGAATCAACGAGCGAAGAGGGGGAGTGGGTACAAATGTGCTGACCGGCACGTGGTCATCTGCCCATCAAGATCTTATTTTCCACCCCTGGAAGCAGAGCGCCCTGAGGAAAGTCATTCTGTTAAGACCATTTTCATCCTGCTTTCTGATCTCCAAAGCGTCTTCCTCAGCCGTTTGAGCTTTCAGCCTACAGAAGACAATATTATCCTTCCTAGCAGCGTCTCTGTGGTCGTGGGCATAGAAGTGGTCTTTCATGAGTCAGTGGAATGATTGTCATGGCTAATAACTGCTGTAGTACTTGGCCATGGGAAAGAAATTTCCTGGTACCTCAAGAGCATATAATGCTGACATGCCTCAGAGTTTGTGCATACAGGTCCATTAATCTTAATTAACATTTTAAAATATATCCTGGCACAGAGACTCTACTGTTGCATCTTATCAACTACAAGACTTTTTTAGATGTTCTAACGGGGATATGGGATATGTATACGCAGGGGTCATTTCCTGCAGGAGCGCACAGGAGCAGAGCTCCAGCAGTAAAGAGCCCAGGGGGCGGGCACATGCAACAAGCCCCACCCCCTGCTCCCAGCAGCCCTCAGTCAGAGCAAGAAGCAGCCAGGTAAGCTGCAGAGCCCC
>NW_015176485.1:157774-213883 GCF_001447785.1 Gekko japonicus
GGCCAGTGGCCCCTTTAAGATCAATTTTTATTCAGGTACAAGCTCTCCCTCCTCTGTGAGGACAGATCTGCACGTTCCCCCCCCCCAATAGCTAGCAATCCAAAACAGTCCAGTGGAGCCTGAGCAGTGGGTGTTGCCTTCTGACACACTTCTGGTGACGTCAGGGGGTGTGGCATATGCAAATAAGTCATGCTAATGAGTTATGCTAATGAGCTCCTGTACAGGGTTTAGCCCACCCAGGCCAGGCCAGGAATGGGAGGGAATCCTGTACTTTTCAGTATATTAAACAACAAGCCATGAGACAGTCTGTACCATCTCTGGTCTGTACCATCTCTGGTCTTCACAACAATTTGCCACCAGTCCCTGCCTTTCCTAACGGAGAGATTCCAACCTTTAGTTAGCATCTGGGATGTAATAAAATAGCAACTCTATCCAGAGGTGCACACTTTTACTCTTACCAAGGTAGCATATGTGGTCAGGGTTAGGCACCAGGCTTAGACTTGGAATTCAGTTACAACATCAAAAACAATTTAGCAATAGGGAGGATCTTTATTCAGTACAGAGCTTAGCATAGACTACCAGAGATTTCAAAAATAACAAAGGCTAGGGCTGTTTGCCTTAACTAAACATTAATGATTCATAGTTACCACGTCAGGAGTATTCATCAGTCCAAGATAGTCCAAGGGATTTTGAAGGGAAATCCCATTTTTGCACACCCATGTGCTCCAGGTCACAAAGCAACTCTTTGTCTCTCAAGAGGCAGCATTTCAGGTGCCATAAAACAGATAATGACAAGAGGAGGAAGGGAGAGCTAAGAGAGCCCACTCCCATAGGGATCAAAAACTTATACTCCAATTCCAGTCACAAATTAGATGTGGTCATCAGCCAATTGCGAGTGGGCATAGGTGTGCCCAATTATTGGTTGCCATAGCTGTGTGTGGGGATAGGCTATAAGTATGGGACCCCGCCTGCAGTCATCTGACCCCAAACTCCAGCTACTTCATGGTCTACTTGACTAGTCGCATGTGGGCCAGAAAGTGGAGCCAGGAGGTCTGGCGTTTGGCATGAAAGTGTGAAAGAATGTGGGTTTATGGCATGGCTGTTGAGGCCATGTGGCCTCACCAATTGGCTTGCAACAGGAAACAAGACACAGCATGTTATCAAAAGACATCACAGGAGAAGGCATGTGAATATAGAAGCAATATTCCTATACAAGTCCTGCAACTCTTTTTCTACAAAATGACCCCTGTGTGTGCGTGGGGGGAGGGATTGCTCTGCTCCTGACATATGCATGTTAATTGGAATCCCTGTATGGAGCTTGCATATACGTAATAAAAGTATGAGGGCTCTTATGCTACCCTGAAACAGGATCTGGGAATCCTGTTATGGAAAGTCTTCTCTTGTCGGGGACGAGCGTATCTAAAATTGGTGTGTCTCATTTCAAAATATTTGCTACTCCAAGGGTTTTGTTGTCATCTTCTTATCTTACTATTCTTTCGACTCAAAGGTCTTGAGTAAATTGAGATCCAACCCTCTTACAGGCAATCGCCGCAGCTAAATATTTAGCCGACTGTTTTCTGATCCTCGTCTACGAGGAAAAGCGGAATGATTTTCCGAGATGGAAAATTCACATAATCTGTTAAGAAGGAGGACAAATACCTTCCTCTCAAATCAGACCAGATTTCACATTCCAATAAAAGACATTCAAAGATCTCAAGCTGACCAGATCCACATTGACAAACTCTGTCTGGATACGATATGCCTGCGAATCGGCCTTCCACTATGGCTGAGAGAAAAGAGTTTAATTCTCTTCTATGAAGAGGGATCGTTAGGTCTTTTGCATAGCCCAGGATAGCAGGAGAGCACTGAGGTCTGGGACTCAAAACCTGTCCCTGGCCTAAAAGCTGCCAGACTGGCCTCTATCAGGGCCAGGGCCTTCTCAGTGGTGGCTCCATACTGGTGGAACGAGCTCCCGGAGGACATCAGGGCCCTGCGGGACCTCTTACAGTTCCGCAGGGCCTGTAAAACGGAGCTCTTCCACCAGGCTTTCGATTAGGGGCTGCCACTGATGAGTGTGCCCTGGAACATCGTCTGGTCTGAAATTTTAGAACACCCTCGGGCTTGAGATTCCGCTGGACGCTACCCCTACCGTTGGATGGGATTTGGATTACCGCCATTTCTGTTGGGTTAATTGCAACTGGTGTTGTTTTAACTGGTATGGTATTTATTAATTGTTTTAACTTGGTTGTTTATGCCATTTTAATGTTGTTAGCCGCCTTGAGCCAGATATCTGGAAAGGCGGGATATAAATATAAACAATAAATAAAATAAATAAATGAAATAAATCTGCACTTTATCATTTGTATTTAATCTGCACTTTATATTTTATTGTTAGAATTTTATCTGGTTTTATTGTAAATTATTATTGTACGTTGCCTTGAGCCTGCTTGTCAGGCAAGGCGGGATAAAAATCAAATCAAATCAATCAATAAATAAATAAATAAGAGAAGAATGCTGGTGAGCATACGTGTTGTGCTCTCAATGTGGGCTTTATCTTTCCACCCTTTTGAAAAGATTGTTGCCAGACTTCATCAGGGCATGCTGTTAACCATTTGTAGCTGTGGAAGGGGTTAGACCTTGATTGAGCTGAGGCTGGGATTGCCAGTGAACTACTAATGGTGATATTTCTGCAGGCAATAGTCTGAATCATGCTGATGGTGCCAAGGATGTGTGAAACTTTCCCTATATGTGCCGTGGCTGTTTCTGCCTTACCCCAAAGTGATCCTAATCGACAAGCACAATGTCAATTTTTTGCCCAGGCTAAATATCCTTGACTGGATAGTTCACATAGAGCTCTACTGGATTTATGCCTAGGGACTCTTAACACTGTGTTTTCCAACAGATGGTTCAGGGCCAAGGTCCCCAACCTTTTTAAGCCTGTGGGCATTTTTGGAATTATGACACAGGGTGGTGGGCACAACCACAAAATGGCTGCCCCAGGTGGCAGATCCAACCACAAGATGGCTACATCAGGAGGTGGAGCAACACACAGAGAGGAAGCCCAAGTGCCGGGGAGAAGGTGGATAATTTAAAAATATGCTTGGAAAGAGGCACGAGAAACAATAAAGCCAGCACTGGAGACAGCTGCTGATGGAACAAGAATTATTTTCCTCTGCATAGCTAATCAGATCTCCAGTGTCAAACTTGCTGTCTCCTTTGTCATGTTATTTGGGGAAATTCCAGAGGAAGGTGTGTGTGAATGTGTGTGAGTGAGAATGGCTTTATTGTAGGGCAATGCATCTCATGTACATTTCTAGAGGTGCCTCCCTTTCCCAGGGATGATGGCGGGATGGCCTTGGCTTGTGTCTGTGTTTACTGCCTTAGCTTAGATAATGAAGGAGTGATTTACAGGTGGGTGGTTGGGAGAGCACTTGGTAGACAGGAATGAATGGGCAGTGTGATTGGAGGGTACTGCATTTGAATCATATATAATTGGGGGGTTTGCCCGCTAGAACCTCAGTTCTGACTCAACAACGTTCTTAGCTTGGAACATCTTTATTCTTCAATAAACAAATCACCTCCAGTGAGTGTTACTGAGAGTAACTTTGTCCAAGAGTCTGACATCCACGGCCAATCAGATGTCCTGCTGGACAGGAATCCCACCCACTGTCTAGAAACACTTGGTGGGTACCAGGAAACTGTTTTGGTGGTTGCCATGGCACTCATGGGCACCATGTTGGGGACCCCTGCTTCAGAGCATGAAGACAGTGGTGCTGCCCACTTTACCTCACACCCTGTTTGCCCACATGCTACTGGTATTCATAGATGCACTGCCTCTGAAACTGGAGGTTCCATTTAGCCATCATGGCTTGTGTGTGTGTGTGTGTGTATCTAAAATGCCTATGACAGACCCCCAACACTTCCCCACTCACAGGCAAATTCTCCCGCCAAAAATATTTTTAGTTCCCCTCAGTGACCGAGCCACCCTGCAGTAGCATGTATTTCTTCTTTATTTTATAAGCTTCAACTGTCCCACCCTGTCACAGATGTTATTTTAAACTTATATGACCCAGCACAGGAACTAGAGGGAATACAGGAGCTGTCTTGTTTTAAAACACCCTCATGAAATGGCACGTGAGGAAAATTAACTTTTTAAACAGAATAAAGATTTTAAGAAGAAGAAGAAGAGGAGGAGGAGGAAATTGGATTTATACCCCGCCCTTCACAACCCGAAGGAGTCTCAGAGCGGCTTACAAACTCCTGTTCCTTCCCCTCCCCACAACAGACACCCTGTGAGGTGGGTGGGGCTGAGAGAACTCTGACAGAAACTGCTCTTTTTCAAGGACAGCTCTTATCAGAACTATGGCTTGCCCAAGGTCATGCAGCAGGTGCAGGCGGAGGAGTGGGGAATCAAACCTGGTTCTCCCAGATTAGAGTCCGCGCACTTGACCACCACACCAGAGAAATATATATAAATAAGAGGATTCAAGATATAGAGGTTTCTGAGGTAAAACTTTCTAATATATACAGAACTGAGGTTTTTGAACCTTATGTCATATTCAGCAGTCCGGTTTCTCCATACTAGCGGGGGGGGGGGGGGAGTTTATAAAACTCTGCGCACACATGAGAAAGCCACAAAAAAAGTGGAGCTTTGATTCCCCAGACCCCAGAGTCGCCCAATCTTCTAAGGCTCAGACCCTGAAAGTTAAGAAGTAAAGCCAGTTTGGTGTAGTGGTTAAGTGTGTGGACTCTAATCTGGGAGAACCGGGTTTGATTCCCCACTCCTCCTCCACTTGCACCTGCTGGTGTGACCTTGGGTCAGTGGCAAGTTCTTACAGAGCTGTTTCTCACAAGCAGTTCTCCAAAGCAGTTCTCTCTCAGCCCCACCTACCTCACAGGGTGTCTGTGAGGGAGGGGAATGGAAAGGAGTTTTAAGCTGCTCTGAGACTGAATTCAGATTACTTGTAGGATCTTTTTCAGATGTCCGTATTTACTTCTTTCTCAGTCAGCTTCTTTTAAGGTGGTCTTTCCAGTATGATTGTATTAATTGTAAATGCGCTTCTGTTGTCCTAGACAAAACCTTGTTAATTTGGCTAAAGATATGATATTCTTTTGCCTATTTCATTTAAATTGTGGGATCCCCCCATCAAGTCTGGGCTTGAGGTTTACATATTATCATATTTTATCTTTTTAATCAATAGTTTATTGATCTCAGTTGGACTGCTCCAATGAGAGTTATAACCTTCTCTCTGAAAGTGAGCAATTTGAAATGTTCATAAATTCTTTTCTACTTCATTCAACTTTTTTTTTTTTAAATAAATCTTAGTGGTGTCAAGAACACCTGTTTTACAGACCAATCTATATTGGAATATTGCTTTTCTCGTTAGTCCTCTATATAGAAGCAATACATGCTTCAGAACTCATTTCTTCAGAAGCTACTAAATAATATCACCAAATATATAGATTCTCATCATTTCAGTACAGTGTGCACCAAGTTGTAGTTTTCAAATTGGTTCCCTTTCCCCAAACCTATTCTACCTTGTGGCCACCAGCACCCGTAATCTCCTCTGTAGATGTGAATGTGGAAATTCTCATGTGCAGTTATGTTCAGCCTACTGATGCATGTGAAGCTCTGTAGTAGGGGATTCCAAAAACAACATCCATGACAAAAAATAACGAAGAGTCAATAAAGATAAATTGCAAAATGGGCTCTTTTTGTAGCAGGGACTCCTTTGCATATTAGGCGACACCCCCCTAAGGTAGCCAATCCTCCAGGAGCTTACAGAGCTCTTCTTACAGGGGCTACTGTAAGCTCTTGGAGGATGGGCTACATTAGGGGAGTGTCGCCTAATATGCAAAGGAGTTCCTGCTACAAAAAGAGCCCTGAAGTAATTTCTGTAGAAAATTTTCTTCTATTATCGCTCACATTCGAGCGAATACTGCGCAATGAACAATTCGTTTCACAATATTTCACATTGAGAAGACCTTGGGTTCTGTTATTTGAGAGTCAACATGGAATGTTTCCTTCAGGAATCGATAAGTAGTGATTGATAAGAATTGGGATTGCTACACGCGCAGATAAAGCAGATATTGTGAAACGAATTGTTCATTGCGCAGTATTCGTTAGTGTGTGAGCGATAATAAAAGAACATTTTCTACAGAAATTACTACAGTAAACAATTTTGCAACTTATCTTTATTGACTCTTCATTATTTTTGTCATGGATGTTGTTTTTGGAATTCCACTTCCTCCCGTGATCTCTCATTTTTGGCCTCACCCGGAGGCTGACAGGCCTGATATGTGGGCTAGGGCACTGCTCTTAGATAGGCATTAGAAGACATACAGAAGAGGACACTCCATCTTTGACCCCCTCCTAAAACTTTCAACCGGGCAGGGAATGATAATTAAAATGCAGAAGTGGTTCTTTCTATATTGCTTTCCAAATCAGGTTAAGATGATGGACCAACTGGGGATACAGCCCCTCCCGCCAATCCAGTGTGGCTTGGTGAGGGTTCTTTGAAAGAGGTCTTTGGGCCCCGGTCACACTAGCAGGAAAAGCCATGGCAGAAGTGCGGCTTTTTAGAGGTGCAGCAAATTGAAGCGCGGCAGCGGGATCAGACAGATCCCCCGAGCCGTGCCGCATTTGCTCCCCGGCACGATCACATGCCGAGGGGGAAGCGATGGGACAAAGGGCAAGGCGAGGCAGCTGTGCAGTTGTGTGCATGCACAGTGTGGCAGGGCCTCGCATACCATGGGATACGGGTGCGTCGGCGATCACACGCCTGCCGGTGCTGCGCGTTTTCAAGTAGGTAGTAGTGTTTTGTAGGGTTTTTTTAACTCCGTGTTTTCGGCCGGAAGGAACGGGTTGGGGGCGGGTGTGCGACGCTTGCCAGATGTTGGCATCTGATTGCGCCGGTTTAATCTGTCCTCAACCCGTCTGTTTCGTGGGCCAAATCCTCCCGTGTGACCGGGACCTTGAACATGCTAATTTGTTTACTTCATTTATATCCAATAGGGTGTGGATTACATTGTCCTCTGCTCCTTTATTTCAACGGCACGACAACCCTTTGAGGTAGTTTTTAAAAACTAAATCTTAGTGCTGTAAAGAACATCGGCCCAAGGTCAAGCAATAAACTTCCATGGAAGTGTGGGGATTCGAATCTGAGTCTCCCAGGTTCTAGTCTGACACTCTGATCAATGCAGTATATGGGCTTTTTGTCACATCTGTTTCCTTGCTAGTGCGGGGAAGGTGTTTCTCTTAGTCACAGAAGTCCTTGGGGAGCCACCCCCCCCCCCCGGAGTTCGTGACTGGGCCCAACAAGTAGTGTAGTACTGGTTTCTGTTGGATATTGCACTGTTGCAGGCAAGAGGATCTGGGAGGGAACGGGTTACAAGAATTCTCCCCCTCCCTCCCCCCCTCCCCCCTCTCGGATACACTTGGCAGTTCCCCCCCCCATCGGTTAGATGCTGAGTCTCTTTGGCTCTTGCTCGCCTTCTGTTTCAACTTAGTTAGGACTTCCCTTTCTTACGCCAGCTTGGAGCTGTAGCAGGTTAACTTTTTTGATGTTCATCTGTTCACAATAAGTTAAATGTCCCTACATGAATAGGTCATGTAAGATGTGCTCCTACTTTTATAAGTAAAATTTCTTTCTCTTGTTACCATTGGAGTCAGGTCATCTTTGTAATTTGGTTGAACTGGATTTTCCTCTTACATGGGAGATGAGGAGGATTGGTGATACTGTGAAAAGTGCCTGTGCTTCCAAGGCAAATGATTATTATTTTTTTACATTTAACCCAATAATTTCTGCCCATGGTTGTGTGGTTGTTTGAACAGGGACGAGAGAATTTCTCATCTTTTGTTTCTTCCAAAAGTCTGCTCTGTTCTACACTCCACTCTACCCGAATTCTAGTTTAACTTGGAGAATTTTCAAGGAAAGGATTGAAGAGGGAGTTGCTGACCTGCTGATTGCTTCATGGGTATAAATTGGGGGATGGGGATAAAATGTTATGAAAGATACAGTGGATTATATTCGCGTAGACTCAGGTGTAAAGCTGCCTTTCTTCTGAGTTGATCCGAACAACTGAGAGACCGAATGCGGTCTCCTCAACTCTGCTGTTTTCTCCATGGCATTTATCGTACCGCCGAATAAAGAAAGAAACTTTGACACACAATTGTCAAACTGTCTCTTGCCAAAGCTCATAGCCCTTCCACGTGATCTATTCCAAGTCAGAATGGCTTCTGTACAGATACTGAAGACCAGAATGGTGCTCATCCGGTATGGAAACCCTCGGATGTAACTTGAAGTTTCTGCTAATCAAGTTTTGCATTCGCAATAAAATGTATCATTTGATTTCTGCAAACGGTTGGCAAAAGTAGAGAGATTAAATAAGAACGGGGACGGGGGAGAAATAGACTCATATTAACAGGAGAATGTTGTAGTTATTCTGAGAGCAGAACTAACTCAAATCTGAATTGTTTTGAATTGTTTTCCCCAGAATATATATTCAGTACCTCATAGGACAGAAAGTAGGTCTCGTCCTGGGGTGGGGTTTTTTTTTTTGGGGGGGAGGAATGCTGCTGTGATCAAATTAACCCCCCATTTTGAGAGGAGAGGGATTTCAGTGGGGTCTAACGCCACAGAGTCCACCTGCCAAAGCAGCCATTTTCTCCAGGGAAACTGATCTCTGTCGCCTGGTGATCAGTTGTAATCCTGGGAGATCTCCAGCCACAACCTGGAGGTTAACAAACACACAAAAATGGAAATGCAGTGAGTGCAGTTATACAAAGAAATAAACAGAATAATCCGTCGCGCTGTACACATCATGCTTGAGACTACTGTCTTCTTACACAGTTCTACTTTGTTATGTACGCGGACTGCCACCAGGGGTCCATGGCTACAGCAGGAGCTTGGTCCCCAAACACAAAGGGGACCTAGGATCCTAGTCCACCGAGAGTCCACCAATAGCACCCTTGGCGGGAAATTCAAACCCTCCAATGGGGACAGAGGTGTGCCGGGTGGGAGTGTATATGGTTGGCCTTGCAGGGCCTTGTCTTGTTGTGAAGTACAGTAAACGCGTCTGAACGCATGTCGTAGTCCGAGTTCTCCATGCGTCGAACCCAGTACTTTTCATACTTACAACCCAAATTATTACACATAACAAATGGTTTTGCCTCCAGGCACAAATGACAACTGATTCCTGGCTACTTGGAACATACTGGTAGACTTTGTGTCATTTTGAATCTTGCCAGACCTGGGTTGAGCTCCATCACTAAAGAAAAGCGGCCTGATGAAGCCCTAAGAAACGGCAAAGCCACCTAGGCGTGCCGTCGCCACTCCTTTGATTCGCACTACAGCTAATCCTGAGCTCCTGCCGTCTACTGTGTGTTTTCTTTTGGAAACTCTTCTCTGCACCATGAGCCGGTGACCGCATCAATCTGCAGAGAGACTTGTACTTTCAAGGACTCTTAGGTCACTGTTCAACTGGTGCAGTTGTCATTTATAAGATAAATATGGACAAACACGACGCAATCAGAAAATAAGTATAAAGACAACAGTCGTGAGAGTCTGACCCACAAATCAAGCAGTCACCAAGACTTGCAAAGAAAAAACTTCCTATGTATTATAATCTAAAGCACTACAACATCCTTAATAAACCATAAGAAAATCCTTGTGCATAGGTACATAATCAACATCGTCTCCAGATTATATAACAACGTTTCAAAATTGGATCTTCCTCAGGAGATATTCTGTCGTGTACAAAAATACAATTCTTTAGAGTATATACTATGTAAACAATAGAAAGTATAAAATCCTGGTACAGTCTTACTTTCAGAGTAGTACAAAAGCTCTTTGTATTCATGACGTGCTTGACAACAAGTCATAAGGAATCTGTAATATAATAATGCTCCTCTCGTTATGAAAAAATATAAGGTATTTTAAGTTACAGAGTTGTCATTTATGCCTGGTGGCAAAACTATTTGTTATGTGTATTAATTTGGGTTGTAAGTAGAACTGTATAAGAAGACAGTCGTCTCGAGTGTGATTTGTACAGCGTGACAGATGATTCTGTTTGTTTGTTTGTACACCAATTTGGTGTAGTGGTTAAGTGCGCGGACTCTAATCTGGGAGCACCGGGTTTGATTCCCCACTCCTCTACTTGTACCTGGCTGGATGACCTTGGGCAAGCCATAGTTCTGGCACAGCTGTTCTTGAAAAAGAGCAGTTTCTGTCAAGAGCTCTCTCACCCCACCTACCTCACAGGGTGTCTGTTGTGGGGAGAGGAAGGGAAAGGAGTTTGTAAGCCGCTCTGAGACTCCTTCGGGTTGTGAAGTGCGGGGTATAAATCCAATCTCTTCTTCTTCTTCTTCTCCTCCTCCTTGTTGGATCCCCAAGCATCGAGAATAAATCCACGTTTTCAAGAAAAGCAAAATTTATTTCAAAGCGTTGAAGACATACTCAAACACGTTCTTTGTTAGAACTGGGGATACACAGTTAGGTCAAGCATAATAAAGGAAATTCAAACAGATACAGATCCAATGAATAACATTCCCGCTGGCGGGCTAATGAAACGGTTGCGCGCCCAGTCCATGGGAACCAGGCAGAACATCAGACAAAACACAGGTGCAGTACTCATGAGAAAAGCAATAGGCAAGCATTACAGCATCTTCTCCCCCACACAACCTCCAGCAGTTATCTTGTGCATTCCAACGCAGGAGCAGGATGATAGAAAACAAGCCGGGTGCAACAGGGAAAGGATATGTACACAGAGGTCACAGAAAACAGAATGGCAGCTTGCTGACATACTGCCCCCCTTAAAATACACTTACAACACACCTCCCGGGTCGGGCGGGAGATCTCCCGGGCTGGGCGGGAGACCTCCCGGTTTGTCCGGGAACCTCTTGTGGAAACTACGGATCAGGTAAGGGGCCCGAATATCCCCTTCTTCCACCCATTCGCGGTGCTGGGGACCGAAATCAACCCATTCGATAAGGTACCAGAGTTTACCACGTTTCAATTTACAATCAAGGATATCAGCGATCTCAAAATGTTCATCCCCTTCCAAAATGACAGGTGGAGGAGGAGTAACTGCTGGTCTCCAGGGAGACGGGCCAGGATCCTTCTTCAACAGGCTCATGTGAAAAACAGAATGCAGAGCACGTAAATTCTTAGGCAAAACAACATCAACCGCCACATCATTTATGACTTTACGCACTTTGAATGGACCAATGAACTTCCACCCCAATTTCCTGCTAGGTCGCAGCATCTTAATGTTCTTGGTCGAGACATACACAAGATCCCCAGGTTTCAGATCAAACCCCACCACCCTACCCTTGTCTGCCTGGGTCTTGTAAGCAGCCTTGGCTGCGTCAAGCGTTTGGCATAGCAGAGGCCATGCATTTTGCAAGGACATACACCATTTATCAGCGCCCCCCACAGGACGTTCCCCCATCCCTTCGAGGAAGGGGAGGGGGGGCTGTCGTAACCAGAAACAGCTTTATAAGGAGACATGCCCGTGGAGCTATGGACAGTATTGTTATAACAATATTCAGCAAGAGGCAACAATTCACACCAATCATTCTGTTGATAATTAGTAAAACAACGAAGATATTGCTCCAGGGTCTGATTAACTCGTTCTGTTTGTCCGTCAGTCTCAGGATGATACGCGCTGCTGAGCCCTTGTTCCACCCCTAAAATGGAAAGAAGTTCCCTCCAAAACTTAGAAACAAATTGGGTCCCCCTGTCAGAAATTAATTTAGCAGGTAATTGATGAATTTTCACCACGTGAGACATAAACGATTTCGCCAACCTCTGAGCTGTAGGCAAGGAAGGAAAAGGCACAAAATGAGCTTGCTTAGAAAATAAATCAACAACCACCCAAATAACAGTGTTCCCTTTGCTCGCAGGGAGGTCAGTAATAAAGTCCATGGACACCACTTCCCACGGTCTCGATGGGGTAGGGAGTGGCTGCAGAAGACCAGGAGGCTTGCCCACTCTGGGTTTAGTCAAGGCACAGGTTTGGCAGGACCGAACAAAAGTCAAGAGGTCTTTGCGCATCTGTGGCCACCAGAACTGTCTGCGGATGAGTTGCAGAGATTTAACAAAACTCCAATGCCCTGCCAGTTTCGAACCGTGAGCAGACTCCATCACCTCCCTCCTCATTGAAATAGGCACATACAGTTTGTCTCCAGAATAAATCAGACCTTCAGGGCTACGGACACAATCTGGCAACGCTTTCAGGGAGGCATCATCATCAGCAGTAAAAGCAGACATATATTTCTGGACCCAGCCCCCCCCCCCCCAGGGAAAAGGGAAGGCGAAGTTTCATCAGAGCGCGGAATCGAGCGCGCTTGCGCACGGGTGACCACAGCCCCCCCCAGGTGGGAGGGGGAAAAAACAGAGTCCATGATGATTTCACGCTGACTGTCATGTTGTGGGAGGCGTGAGAGCGCGTCAGCCAGGGAATTAGCCGTCCCAGGGAAATGACGAAGAGTGAATCGAAACTTAGCAAAGAAGTCCGCCCAACGAAGTTGTTTAGCGTTGAGAGAACGGGGGGATTTCAGCATTTCCAGATTTTTATGGTCAGTCCAGACTTCAAATGGCAGTTGCGCCCCCTCCAACCCAGCTTGCTGACACTCCTCCTCCTCCTCCTCCTCCTCCTCCTCCTCCTCCTGGATGCTGGCAACCCTGGTATAACTGTAGCCCATTATGGGATCCGGAGTTTCCTGGCTACATTGAGGATGTTGGATTGTGGAGCTCAGTGCTGGGAATTCAGTTCACAAGGGTGTGGGGGCCCCCAGTTGGGATCAGAAATGTTGGCAGAATGGCTTAAGCCCTTGACCCCAGCCGTTTTCAGGACCCCAAAGGCCCCAGAGAGCTGCGTTCTGCCCAGCTGAGGAATGTAGATGTAGTCAGAAGCACGTGTCAGTTTCTGCAGTGAGGAAATAGTGGCTCTCTGGGGCCATTTCAAGCCTGGAAAGCATTCTGTGTGTGTGTGGGGGGGGAAGGCTTGAGCTCAGGCTGTCCCACAGAAATGGGGGGGGGGGAAACCTGAATCCCAAAGGGCCAGTCAAGGTCTCTTGAAAGCAACTTGTAGCAGGAATCTATTTGTATCCCTTCGAACGAGAAGCATGCAATGCACGCTGCATCTGTGAGTGAGCCGGACATTGGCGCATCTTATGAATCGGTCATATAATATCCTTCCAGGCTTATTTTTGATGTTTTCAGGGAGGACTTGTTGTCAGGCTGCAGAAAAGTTGGACTCTCAGTTGTCTCAGAAACCTGATGCCAGCACGTCGAAAACCGCCCTCCTCTGTTTCACATACCCACAGGCACATTTTTAAATGCCCCTGCCGTGTGCACATTAACAGTGGGGAGGCTCAAAGTGCTTTAGCAGCCCTGTGCCTCGTTCAGTGATCTCCTGGCTCAAAACGCTGATATGCAAATCCTCTGTTACGACTCGGTTTTGTTAAGAAGAAGCTGAAGGGAGGCAGAGAAAGCGAGCTGGCTCTGTTTCCTGCGTCTGAAAGTGTATGGTGGCATGGGTTTAGTTTGTCACAGTCTGTGCCCCCCGCATCTTATAACACACCAGTGAATCAACAAAGGGCATACACTGACCTGGATAGCCCAGGGAAGCCCGATCTCGTCAGATCTCGGAAGCAAGGCAGGGCCGACTCTGGCAAGTACTTGGATGGGAGACCTCCAAAGAATACCAGAGGTGAGAGGCGGGAGCAGGCTTGATTCAGCCACCTCTCTGAATATCCTCCAAGCCCCCAGTAGGGGTCAGTCACCAGCTGCAGACACACACACACAAAATACAAAAATACCAAAAAAACCCAAAGAGGGCATACCCAGAATCTCTTAAGAAACTAAAGCCTACTTAAGTGACCTGCATGGTGCAATCTTGGTTTAGAGTTTCCGTCACCTATAAGGGGCATCCAACTCCACCCAACCCTGCACTTTTTGATAGGATCCTGGCTCCCAGGAGGCAGTTGGGGCTCCATCACAAATTGGCCACTAGTTAGCTCAGCTCAGACTGTGCCCCCTCCTGCCCCCCCCCCCTTTGGGGAAGTTTTCCTATCTGGAGATGTTTCTGGAGGTGGAAAGTATGGGGGGGGGTTTAACTGGTGTGGTCAGTCCTGTTGCCACTAGTTAGGAGAGTGCTTAAATAAAGCTACAAACGTAGCAGTGTAACTTCACCAGGTTACTCAGCTTACAAAGCTACAGAGAGCCACGTTGCAAGTTTAGAAGAGAAATACTTCTCTCTTTATTTGAGAAGTACACTTTGGATAGGAAAGAGTAGGAACAGGACAGAGTACTAACTTACCATCTAAGGATGGAAGCAGATGGCGAGAGGACCGTCTTCCTCATGGTTCCAAGAGAGCACAGCGTGTCGTCCCTCTTGGTGCGTGCAGGGAGAGATACAGGAAGAAAGGTCAGTGTGCCTGTCTAGCTATGTAGTCTCTCTTGCCACTCAGTCTGGAGGTCTGAGGCAGGGACATTGCGTGGACTCTAATCTGGGAGAACCAAGTTTGATTCCCCACTCCTCCACATGCAGCTGCTGGTGTGACCTTGGGTCAGTTACAAGTTCTCTCAGAGCTGTTCTCTCAAGGGCAGTCCTTGAGAGAGCTCTCTCAGCCCTACCTACCTCACAGGGTGTCTGTTGTGGGGAGGGGAAGGGGAAGGAGATTGTGAGCCGCTCTGAGACTCCTGCAGGTAGTGAAATCCAATCTCCTCTTCCTCCTCTTTCTCTTCCTCCTCTTTCTCTTCCTCCTCTTTCTCTTCCTCCTCTTTCTCTTCCTCCTCCTTCTCTCCTCCTCCTCCTCACTGCGTTCCCTTGCTCAAAGGAGGAACCTCTGCCTTTCTGACTTCTGTAGACACTACTGCTAGCTCCCTCGTCGTCTGTCAGGTTGAGATTGGTGTCTAGTAACATGCTGCCCCCCCCACTTCCTTATGTGTACATGTACCCAACGTCTTCTGCTAACTGATATACAATCGGTGCTCTGGAGCAGGACTGTTGAGGGAAACAAAGCAGGATGAAAGGTAAACTGTTCTGACATTTCAGTGTGCCCTGTAAGTGAAACCAGCACTAACGGGCCGCTTTTTTTTTGTTAAGTGGAGATGCATAAAGTGATCTTGTAATGCTGAGTTTAGCAGTGGCTGTTAAAACAGAAGCCGCGGGGAGGGGGGGGTTCCTTCTAGGACAGCCCCGCCCCTAGTCTCCTTTCCCCGTGCCTTTAGCCGTCCCATGAGCAGCCAGAAAGTTAAGAGACATCTTTTCTTGATATAGGCTTGTGGTGTCGGAAAAGTAATAAAACACCATGCCTTGACTTTCTCACTGTCACGCAGCTGTTTGCACTATTAAAAAAAACCCCAACCAACCAGCTTGTCACGGTCGGGATCCGTTCTGTGCCTGCGTTCCGCTGTGAAGCATTGCTGGCCATGTGCCGGGGATGCTGCATTCTCCATAGGTACTCGAAAGGTCGAGTAGCAAGAAGGTGAACAAATAATATCAATATTTATTGCGCAGCGCACCAGATAAAGATGAAAAACAACATACGTACATGAAAAATAGAAACGTCGTATGCAGCGGCCCCTTAAGAGTTGCACCTACAGTGATCACAAGATGTCAACAACGGCTTCGCATAAAAGTATATCGTCCCTAAGGACCATCTTCAGTGGTCTAAACCATGTTGCACACGCATAAAAAGTGGAAGGTCTTTTTAGGGCCTGGCAGGTTATAAATAATTCACTACAGGGCGAGGCCCCAAATAAAGATTGCAAAGCGGGCCTGTAAGTAATAAGCAGCCGGCACTCGTTGTTGTTTTAATCTTTATCTGGGGCACTATTAGGGTTGCCAGGTCCCCCCAGGGGGCGGGGGTTTACCCGCTTAAAGGGCCCCCAATCCGCCAGTCCGGTATCCGGCCGGTGGGGGGAACCCCACCCCCGAAGTGGCTACATCGGGCCGATGTGCTTTGTGGGATGCCGTCGCCTGGAAGTGACGTCATCACACCGGGCCGGTCGCCGGGCGATACTCTAGCAATCACCCTGAAAACCGTATGGTACCATAGAGTTTTCAGGGTGATTGCTAGAGCGTCGCCCGGTGACGGGCCCAGCATGATGATATCACTTCCGGGCGACGTCATTGGGGGGGGGGGCGCGCGCACACGCGAATGTCCCGGAATGGGACCCCACCGCTCCCCCGCTAAAAGAGGTAAGTGACTTGGCAACCCTAGGCACTGTGCAATAAATATTTATATTATTTTTTCATGTTCTTGCCACTCAGCCTTTTGAGTACCTAACTTGATCTTCAGGTTGGGTTTGTGTCCCTTTCGTTGTTCTAGAGCCGCCATGAAAATGTTGGTATGCTGTGGAGCTCTGCCGGTGGCCACTGCTGTGCCATTGATTGGAAGTGGTTGTTGGTGAGAACGAACATGCAGAGTTCAGTGGCCAGGTCTGCTGTGGTGTTGTGGGGGATGATGTCTCCAGTGGCTTGTGGTCCATCCTTATAGGGGATGTTGGTGTACAGAGACTCAACTAGGATGCTGTTTTCTGGGAGATGAGGGATGGGTTGCAGTTTCCTCAGGAAGTCTGTGGTATCACGGACATAGCTGGGGGGTACAGTCTCAGGATGGAGTCCATATATCCTGATACCCCTGCAGTGATGGTTCCTATGCTCGAGACAATGGGGCCTCCAGGGCAGTGACCTACAACCCACGCTAGATAGTGACACTTCCCTCACATGTGCACTGGGTAGCCGACCTGACAGCAATGCTGATTTTGTGAATGTAGGCTGATCACAAGAGGGCGGGCGGGAAGGTTTGCCTCAGTGCTTAGTTCTCGTAGTCCTTTCTTACACACCCAGGGAAATGCCAATTGCCACTTTGGGGTCAGGGAGCAATTTTTTCCAGGTCAGTTTGGCCAGGGATCTTGGAGGGTTTTTTTTTTTTTTGTCGTCTTTTGGGCATGGAACAGGGGTCACTGGGTGTGTGTGTGGGGGGGACGTATTTGTGAATGTCTTGCATTGTGCCGGGGGCTGGACTAGATGACCCTGGAGGTCCCTTCCATCTTTATGATTCTATGACCTTTTCTTGCTTACAGAAAGCCTGCTAACCTAAAACCACTTCTCACCCGCAACGATAAACTACTTAACATTAACATAGACTCTGGTACCAAGGCCTGCAGTGAACCAAGATGCCAACTTTGTGGCGAGGTATGGGCGTCTGTGAGTCACTGCTCACTTCTTCAGTCATTACTTCCAGGGGCAAATTCCAGAAGGGATAGCCATGTGAGTCTATTATAACAAAATGTTAAAAGGAGCTTGGTGCCACCTTAGCACGTAAGATGTACGGTAGCAGATTTATTGCAGCGTAAACCTCAGTGGCTAGAACCTGTGTCATCAGACCGATGAAGTGAATCCCCGGTGAGCAGATAGAGCTACACATGGGGATATTGTTTGTGTGTGTGTGTGGTGCCCCCCGGTAGCTTCCACCTTATGGCAACTCTTTGAATGAAGGTCTTCCCAAATGTCCTGTCTGTCAATAGCTTGCTCAGGTGTTGCCGACTGAGGACCACAGCTTCCTTGATGGAGTCTGTGCACTTCGGTGTCGTGGTTAAGTGTACAAACTCTAATCTGGGAGAACCGGGTTTGATTCCCCACTCCTCCACACCTCCACTTGCAGCTGCTGGATGACCTCGGGCAAGCCATAGTTCTGACAAGAGCTTTCCTTGAAAGGGTAGTTCTATCAAAGCTCTCCCAGCCCCATCTACCTCACAGGGTGTCTGTTGTGGGGAGGGGGAGGGAAAGGAGTTTGTAAGCCGCTCTGAGACTCCAAGGACAGTTCTGGAAAGAGCTCTCCCAGGCCCACCTGCCTCACAGGCAAGGCTGCCTCTAAGCTGTGGAGTCCTGTGAGCAAAAATTCTACTTGGTGAGCTACCGGCATTCAAGTTGTGAGTGAGCGATTTGGCTACTGCATAAATTAGTTTGCTTGGGAGCCCTCCTTCCTGAGCTGAGACAAAAACGTGTGAGCCGGAGGCTAAAAAACTGTGAGCTAGCTCACGTTAACTCAGCTTAGAAGGAACACTGCTCACCGGGTGTCTGTTGTGGGGAGGGGAAGGGAAAGGCGTTTGTAAGCCACTCTGAGTGAAGGGTGGGGTATAAATCCAATCTCTTCATCCTCCTCCTCCTCCTCCTCCTCCTGTAGGGTATTCCTCTTTTCCTGCTGGTTTCCACCATTCCTGGCATTGTTGTCTTTCCAAGCGACTCTTGTCTTCTCATCATGTGACCAAAGCACGATAGCCTCAGCTCCGTCATTTTAGTTTCCAGGGAGAGTTCCGGCTCATAGGGAAACAGCGGGTGGAAATTGTGAACGGGAGGATTGAAAAGCCCCGCGGCATGCAAGAGACACCGTCCGTGACATTTTCATGCAAAACTCAACACGTAAGTATCGTGGCCGTTCACAACTGCCACAATAGTGTCAATCTAAGCCTGGATTAATGCCATTAAATCTGTTGTTAAGTTCTGACGCTACAAACCGGGTGCGCTACAATAAATCTGTTAGTCTCTGTGGTGCCACAGGATTCCTTTTTTGTCTATAACGAGGAATTAGAAATTAACGCCGCTTGTAATGCATTCTCCCGTGGAGCTGTTATCCCTGGCATTGAGCTAGTAAGTGTTTCATGTGAAAGAAATTAAATATAAAAGAAAATTATATCCTAGGAAACTGCAGGTTAATTTTCACAGACCCATTCGGCGATGTCCAGGTACCGAGGTCACGGTTGCACTTTGTACTGGATGACAAAATACCGAGAGCCAGCCCTGATCCTCGGGCGCAGAGGAAACGTGGGAGTCTTGAACAGTTTCCAAACCGATCCTGCAAAGTGCGGCAGGATGAGGGACCCCTCTGCAGTCTTCTCTTTTTTCTTTGTGTCATGATTTCAAACTGATATCCCTGTTGGAGCGTTTCCTGTATGGGCCGACCCAGATGAGGAGCTGGGAGGGTGGAACTCATAAGAACATAAGAGACGCCAATGTTGGATCAGGCCAAAGGCCCATCCAGCCCAACACTCTGTGTCACACAGTGGCCAGAAACACCAGTGCCATCAGGAGGTCCACCAGTGGGGCCAGGACATTAGAAGCCCTCCCACTGTTGACCCCCCCAAGCACCAAGAAAGAGCATCACTTGCCCCAGAGCCCCTATCTATACTTTGTGGCTAATAGCCACTGACGGACCTCTGCTCCATATCTATATATCTAATTCCCAACTTGCCCCCGGAGTGCAGATCGCTAAATTAGCGCTCCGGGGGCAGCTGGGGGGGGTGGGGGAGGTTTGTGTACACGTGGGCCAGTCCCCACATGTGCACAAAAATAAAAAAGTTGAAAAATATTTCGGGGGGATGTTTAAATCCCCCCGAAAGTGCAAGAGCGTCTCCTGCGCTTGTGCAGGAGACGCTCTGTAACTGCCGCCGCCGCTTGGGAGGGAAGCGGCAAGCAGGGAGGGGGGGCCAGAGCTGCGAGGGCCGATAAGAAACAGTGACAGACTAAACACAAGTCTCAAGGCATTGGCGATAATCAATGACTGAACTCTCTGGCAAATACAGTTTGTGGGCAAGGGGTAGAGGGGACTATCCTAGCTCCAATTTATACAGAAATACCAAAGGTGGCACCATTTTATTAGTACAAAACCCATTTTAAATGGGATGAAGACAACAAAAATCCTTTTCACTGTTACATTCTTCTTCAAGTGGCTATCCCACTTCAGCTTCCTAACACAACAGCAGCATTATCCGCTCAATGATCAATCCCATTTCTCAAACAATGGAAAGTACTCACGATAAACTCTGGAGGGCAGTAAAGTTTAAGCAATTTGTGGAAAGATCTTTCATCTTTCCTACTCCAAAAAGTGCTTAGAAAGAACACTAAACAAGCAGTCTGTTTTAAAAAAATCCTGTCTGTTATTCCAATATTTGTTAGGTGATAAGGTAACGGGAGCTACCATGTGTCCTTTTGCTAAGAGCCATCATCTCAAAACTCTTCTAAGCGGCAAACTAACTTTTGTTGAAAACCATCTCATATTTTGAAGTAGCAATAATACAAAATCTGGTTTTAGAATTTATATAATATAGCTGAGGGAGTAAACTCTGGCCTATGACAGCTAATATCACTTTTTTTTCTTTTGAAGGGATTCTAGCTTGCTACAACAAACACCTTTTGGCGCATGTGTGTGACTGTGAGTTAATGAGAGACCCCCCCTTGTGAGAAAGGGAGAAAAGTACCTCTTTCTTTACCTGCTCTTTCCCATGCATAATCTTATAAACCTCGATCATGTCACCCCTCAGTCGTCTTTTCTCCAAGCTAAAGAGCCCTAAGCGCTTTAACCTTTCCTCATAGGGAAAGTGTTCCAACCCTTTTATCATTCGAGTTGCTCTTTTCTGCACTTTTTCCAAAGCTATAATATCCTTTTTAAGGTGTGGTGACCAGAATTGCACACAGTATTCCAGATGAGGTCGCACCATTGATTTATATAGCGGCATTATGATATTGGCTGATCTGTTTACAATACCCTTCCTAATAATCCCCAGCATAGCATTGGCCTTCTTTATTGCAGTCACACACTGTCTCGACATTTTCAGTGAGTTATCCACTACAACTCCAAGATCTCTCTCTTGCTCAGTCTCTGCCAGTTCAGACCCCATCAATGTGTATTTATATTTAGGATTTTTGGCTCCAATGTGCATCACCTTGCACTTGGCCACATTGAACCCCATTTGCCATGTTGACGCCCACTCGCCCATCTTTGACAGATCCCTTTGGAGTGCCTCACAATCCTCACTGGTTTTCACCACCCTGAACAACTTCGTATCATCCGCAAATTTAGCCACTTCACTGCTTACTCCCAACTCCAAATCATTAATGAACAAGTTAAAAAGCAGTGGACCAAGTACTGATCCCTGCGGTACCCCACTGCTTACCACCCTCCACTGAGAAAATTGCCCATTTATACTCACTCTCTGTTTTCTATGAATTAGCCAGTTTTTGATCCATAAAAGGACTTGTCCTTCTATCCCATGATTTTTGAGCTTACTTAGGAGCCTTTGATGAGGAACTTTATCAAAAGCTTTCTGGAAGTCAAGGTAAACAATATCTATTGGATCCCCCTTGTCCACATGTTTGTTCACCCCCTCAAAGAACATTAACAGGTTAGTGAGACAAGATCTTCCCTTACAGAACCCATGTTGAGTCTGCCTCAATAGGTTTTGTTCATCTATGTGCCTACTAATTCTTTCCTTAATAATGGTTTCCACCAATTTACCCGGTATCGACGTCAGACTGACTGGCCTGTAATTTCCCGGATCTCCTCTGGAACCCTTTTTAAAGATGGGAGTGACATTAGCTACCTTCCAATCCTCAGGAATGGAGGCAGATTTTAAGGAAAGATTACATATCTTTGTCAGGAGATCTACAAGTTCACATTTGAGTTCTTTCAGAACTCTCGGATGTATGCCATCTGGGCCTGGTGATTTATCAGTTTTTAAGTTGTCTATCAGTTTTAGGACCTCCTCTCTCGTCACCTCAATCTGACTCAGGTCTTTCAACACCCCTCCCGAACTCAGCGGCTCTGGAGTGGGCAAGCACCTCTCATCTTCCACAGTGAAGACGGAGGCAAAAAATGCATTTAGCTTCTCAGCCATTTCCCTATCATCCTTCAGTACTCCTTTTACCCCTTGGTCATCCAAGGGCCCCACTGCCTCTCTGGCTGGTTTTCTGCTTCTAATGTATTTGAAGGAAGTTTTATTGTTGGTTTTTACGTTTTTTGCTATATGCTCCTCATATTCCCTTTTTGCCTGCCTGACCACAGACTTGCGTTTTATTTGCCATAGCCTGTGTTCCGTTTTATCAGCCTCACTGTGACTAGCTTTCCACCGCTTAAAGGAATCCTTTTTACCGTTTACAGCTTCCATTACTTTGTTTGTTAACCATGCAGGCTTTTTTCCTATACCTGTTTGTGCCTTTCCTAACCTGTGGAATATATAATTTTTTTTGCGCTTCTAGGATCGTAGTTTTAAATCGTTTCCAAGCTTCCCCAATGGTTTTGACCCTTTCTACGTTTCCTTTCAGTTTCCTCCCCACATGTCCCCTCATATCAGAGAAGTTACCCCTTTTAAAGTTAAAAGTGGTTGTGTGAGTCTTTTTGGCCAATTCCCTATTTGTACAAACGTTGAACTCAACAACATTATGATCCCTGTTCCCAAGCGGTACAATCACTTTTACATCTCTCACCAGGTCTTGTTACTTAGGACCAAACCAGAGACTTTTCATCTCCTGTCCTGGGATAGGCAGCTCTGGGTTCAGGAGATACCTGGGAATTTGAAGGGTGGAGCCTGGGGAGGGACCTCAGCAGGCTTTAATGCCACAGACTCCGCCCTCCAAAGCAGCCATTCCCTCCAGGGGAACTGATTTTGGTAGTCTGGAGATCCGGTGTAATAGCGGGGGCTCTCCAGTGGTGGTCCGGAGAGGGTAGCAACACTAATCCTAAGTTCAACTGTCCTGAACTCTTTGGAAGTAGGGCGGGAGTACAAGTGTGCTAAAAATGACAGAGGACGCTTTCAGTGAGTGAGTGTTTATGGCTGGATACGCATCATTACAATATCAAAGTGAGAATCCCCTTTTCTGCCGGTTTCTTTTCAAGGCGTCTTGAAATTTCCATCCTTTTTATATATCTGCAGAGTACACCAGGTGCTGATAGCCAATCAAGCGGGCGTGAATGCCTGCCGATGTCTATTGCTAAGCTTTGTTTAGTAAACCGCATCACAGATCTTTTTTATCTAAAGCACCTTTGGACTTTGGTAGCGAACACAAGAGTTGCCGAGTGATCTTCAGAGATATACAATTACCTAATTCTTATGGGGGGGAAAGGATAATGTGATAAAAGCTAAACACTTCACTGATAGCAGATGCTGTACAGCTGTGACTCACCGTTTCCCCCCCATCTGCGACACAGTCCCTTACCAACGGGGGCGGGGCGGGGGAGACACTTAGCTCTTTGCGTGGAGACGGGAGCATTTTGCAAACAACCCTGTTACTAGAGAGACCCTTTGGACTTTCTCCCCTCTGAATTTTTCTCTGGATTCTCAGGTTCTGAATTGCTTGCTCTTGCTAGTGGAGATTTATTAGCAATCTGCTTAAAGAACAAAACAGGTTTTCTGCTCAGGCAATTTTTCGTCGTCGTCCCCCCATCCCCCGACTACTGGTTCACTTACAACTGTCATTTCCTCACCAGGGTTACCCAAATGGTTCACAGTGATGGAACATTGCACTCACAAAAAGGAATCTTGGTGCGTACTGTCTGCTGGATGTAAATTTTGTTTGATTGTGTCAATAATTAAGTTTTTTTTAAAAATGCTTACATCTTTAAACATTAAGATAGATTCAGGCGTGTTGGTCTGAAGCAGCAGAACAGAGTTCGAGTCCAGGGGCACCTTCAAGACCAACAAAGTTTTTATTCAGAGCATAAGCTTTCGTGGGCACGCACACTTCCTCAGATACACTGCAGTGGAAGTTCCCAGTCCATACATATAGGCAGAGGGAGAGCAACAAAGTAGCACACAGCATAATGAAGATGTTTAACAGATTCAAGGACCAAACTGGAATAACAAGCTTAGTCTGTACGGTCGCCACATCTTAGCAAGCGTGCTTAGGAGGCCACATCTGTTCCTTTGCACATTCTGAAACCAAGAGGCCTCCCTCTTACCCAGTATAAAAGCAACTCAGCATTCCTGACTCTCTAATCTGAAGGCGCCTGCACCGGGCATGAGCAGTTGGGGTGTCGGCAGAACACAAAGCTGAGCATAACAAAAAGATTTTATCCTCTTTTTGTTTTTTTTTACTGAGGAGCTGGTTTGGTTCGCCGTACTCTGTGCATCCCATTTCTCACCCACTCTTTCTGGCTTCAGATGGTCAGCCGGTTGGTCTGAGGCAGTAGAACAAATTCGGAATCCAGTGGGGGCACCTTTAAGACCAACAAAGGTTTATTCAAGGTATGAGCTTTCGTGTGCCTTGAATAAACCTTGGTTGGTCTTAAAGGTGCCACTGGATTCCGAATTTGTTCGTTCTGGCTTCGTTCCCAGAAAGTTCATTCTCTGTACCTTAAACATTAATGAGAGAGAACCTCGGATACAGGGAGGCAGACTGGCTCCACAGACCTTCGCGTTTCTCTCTCGAATCCCTTCTCCTTCTGGGCTTTTATGTGCTTTTTAATGCTTTTGGGGTTTTATTGGTTGATTTCTTTAAATGGTTAAATTTGTCGATTTTAGGTTCCATGATTTTATCTTCTCATGTGAGCCACCTTTAGCAGTTCTCTGAAGAGGCGGCGTGTAAATGGTTTAAATACATAAATATATGGAATCTTCGATTTTAATTTCATGATACAATGTTTTATATACCTTATGACTAATGATATGCCAATAAAGGTCTATGAATGAATGAATGAATACATAAATAATTGTTCAAATGCTTAAAAGTAATAGATAAATGATAAAGGAATCCTTATTGTTTAATTGATTAATGATTTACATCCCTGGCACTGTCACATCATCAGTCCCTATAGTTTTCCTCACCAGCAGTGGTACAACTAGTTTGGGGGGGGGGTGTCTTTTTCTTTTTAAATGCAGGCTGTACTTAAAATAGTCTTGCAAAATTATTACAGAAGAAAATGTCGTTTGAGGCAGCGAGAGAACAAAAGTCTGTTTCTGGAACTTATTTACTTTTGCAGGAGATGCTGCTGCTACTTTTGCTGGGGGGGGTACATAAACCTCGCATCCCCAATGTAGGCAACACCTGCCTTCACCATCCAGTTGCCTTCCCCCCCCCCCCAAGAGAAGAAGAGAAGAGATTGGATTTATACCCCGCCCGTCACTCGGAGTCTCAGAGTGGCTTACGAACTCCTTTCCCTCCCCCTCCCCACAACAGACACCCTGTGAGGTCGGTGGGGCTGAGAGAACTCTGAGAGAACTATCCTTGAGAGAACAGCTCTTATCAGAACTATGGCTTGCCCAAGGTCATCCAGCAGCTGCAAGTGGAGGACGGGGGAATCAAACCCGGTTCTCCCAGATTAGCATCCGCGCACTCAACCACCACACCAAATTGGCTCTCATGCTGCACGAGGGCCCTGGAGCCTGACACCCCCCCCCCCATGAGAATTTCTGCCTCTCTGGCACCTGGTTGCCAGTGTAGGGGTTGGACTATCAGACTAGGATCTGGGAGACATGGGTTCGAGTCCCCACTTGTGCCACAGAAGCTCGCTATAGGACCTTGGGCCAGTTACACGCTACCATATAGGGCTGTTGTGAGGAGATCGTGGAGGGGTGGGAGGACGGTGCAAACTGCTCTGGATTCCCTGTTGGGGAGAAAAGGCAAAGTGTAGATGAAATAAAAGAGACATGAAATCATGAGATAATCTGTTCCCTGGTTCTGGGTGGTCAGAATTCATACTGAGTGTCTCGTGGTGTGTGTGTATGTGTGTGAGGGGGTGAGGTACATGTTAAAGCAGCACACAAAAGGTGCCATGCTGAGAACCCATCTGTGCATTGATTCACTATGTGGGGCGAGGGAGTGGCCTGCCCCGCTCTTTCTGTTTGCACCGTGCAGATCACTTGGAGATCTGGTGTGGACAGAGGATCAGGCCGGCATGATCGTGCCCAGCAGGGGTCATTTCGTAGAAGAAGAGGTGCAGGAGGTCATTAGCATAGCTCATTAGCATGACTTATTTGCATATGCCACACCCCCTGACATCACCGGAAGTGTGTCAGAAGGCAACACCCACCACTCAGGCTCCACTAGACGGTTTTGGATTGCTAGCTATTGGGGGGGGGGGGACGTGCAGATCTGTCCTCGCAGAGGAGGGAGAGCTTGTACCTGAATAAAACTTGGCCTTAAAGGTGCCACTGGACTGTTTTGGGCCGGGGGGGGGGGGCTCTGCAGCTTACCTGGCTGCTTCTTGCTCTGACTGAGGGCTGCTGGGAGCAGGGGGTGGGGCTTGTTGCATGTGCCCGCCCCCTGGGCTCTTTACTGCAGGAAATGACCCCTGGCCCAGTGAGTCGCCTGCAGAGGACTATGGAGTTGGATCCCATGGATCCATTCTGCCAGCGGAAGCACTTTCCTTTGGTAAAGGAGGAAACGGGGCATCTTGCATAGGATTACAGCGAGAAGGAGACTGTGAAATCCATACAAAGCAAATGCTGGAATTCAGAAGGGAATGTCATCAGGAGACTCAGCCTACTGTCATGATCAACTGACTGTTTTGTAGCGATTTTAGTTTCACAATAAATTTCATTTCGAAAATCAGACATGACTGTCAAATGGCCTTTTCCACCTCATAGATACAGTTATCCAACAGTTTCTGCCGTTTCCAAAATAATGTGCTTGGGATCATTATTTATTTATTTGATTTTATTTGATTTGATTTGATTTGTATACCGCCCTCCTCATAGACGGGCTCAGGGCGGTTCACAACAGTCTACGTACAAGAGGCTCCTCCCCTGCCACAAATATAGTTAGTCTTTAAGGTGCTCCTGGACTCTTGCCGTTTTCTGCCACTACCGACAAACTAACATGGCTACCCGTCTTGCAGTAGAACAATTAAGTATGAGTCTAGGAACATCTCAGAGAGCAGCAAGAGTTTCACAGTAGAAGCTTTCAAGAGTCAAGACTGTCCCGTGGACTTTACACAGGGGTCATTTCCTGCAGGAGTGCACAGGAGCGGAGCTCCGGCAGTAAAGAGCCCAGGGGGCGGGCCCATGCAACAAGCCCCACCCCCTGCTCCCAGCAGCCCTCAGTCAGAGCAAGAAGCAGCCAGGTAAGTTGCAGAGCTCCCCCCGGCCCCCTGGCCCAAAACAGTCCAGTAGCACCTTTAAGACCAGGTTTTATTCAGGTACAAGCTCTCCTTCCTCTGCAAGGACAGATCTGCACATTCCCCCCCCCCCAATAGCTAGCAATCCAAAACAGTCCAGTGGAGCCTGAGCGGTGGGTGTTGACACACTTCCGGTGATGTCAGGGGGTGTGGCATATGCAAATAAGTCATGCTAATGAGTTATGCTAATGAGTTATGCTAATGAGCTCCTGCACCTATTTTCTACGAAATGACCCCTGACCTTACACCCTACATATACTCAGGGTTTTTTTCTGGGGGAACACACCGGAACTGAGTTCTGGAACTTCTTCAACAAAATTCTTTTAAAAAGTTTTAAAAATTCATGAGTTTTCAGTATACAGATTGAAAACTTCATTTCCCTCTTGAGAGTTCTGGCATCTCTTTTTCAAAAAACAAAATAAAAATATAAAAGCCCTGCATTTATTTATTTATTTTATACCCCACCCTGAGGGCAGCTTACAGATACTTCATAAAAATACAATTAAAACCTATCATAACATATAAACATATAACATAAAAGACCAATAATAATTAAAATACAACTAAAACGCTGGAATATTATCGAGTAAACAGGAGCAGAGATTATTTATAATATGAATTAGGTGACCATATAATTCCTATAACTTTACACCAGCTCATTCGGTCACTTGTTATGCGGCGGGTACAGGCTGAAGATAGCGATGGTAAGGCCAGGCTGGCAAAAGTGGTAAAGCCAGGGCACAGGGACACTCCTCAGTGTATGATGTGGCTCCTTTGTCAAACGCCTGGTGGAAGAGCTCTGTCTCGTAGTCCCTGAGGAACTGTACGAAGTCCCACAGGGCCCTGATCTCTTCCAGGAGCTCATTCCACCAGAATGAAGCCGCCACCAAGAAAGCCCTTTTTGGTGTCTAAGTACCTAGTGGACTGAGATCTAACTGAATTTGTCATCAGATGTGTCATCATTCGGAACCCAAATTGTAGTAGAACTCACCTGTTGAAGTGCTGGTTTGAAATACAAGAATTAGTCGTAGTTGTATTTTAATTAATGTAGAGGATAAGACGCTGAGTTGCAGACCGGAAGGTTGGTAGCTTGGCAGTTTGAGACCTGAGTACCGCGTGACGGAGTGAGCTCCTGTCTCTGGTCCCAGCTCCTGCCAACCTCACAGTTCGAAAGCAAGAAATTGCAAGCAGATAAATAGGTACCGCTTTGGTGGGAAAGTAACAGTGTTCCATGTGCCTCGGTGTTAGTTGTGCTGGCCACATGATGACAGAAAAATCTTCAGACAACGTTGGCTCTTCGACTTGGAAACGGAGATGAGCACCGCCCCCTAGAGTCGGATTCAACTGGCTTTCGAGCAAGGGAAACCCCTTATATTATCTCTGATGGAATCTGCCCTGAGCCTGCTATGCGGGGAGGACAGGATACAAATCTAATAAAATAAATATTTTAAAAAATGCAAAAACTGAATTTGGGAAGTGTTATTGTTTCGACTGCAGAAATCCTGCCTCAAACAGGAGAAGGCAACATTGTTTCTATGAGTCAGCTGGATTTTGTTTCAAAAGATTGATTTTGGAAGATAGAACCCTGGTGTGAGGATAAACGCACCCAAATATTCTGGTTTTGTTTCCCGCAGAGATAAGACACACTTTCCTGATCCATGCAAGGATAATTTTGGCCAATTAATCTGGTTTGCAAATTAGTTGTGATACATTTAATAACAGCGTTGCACCAAAGTGTTGGAATGACTTTCTCTGAAATTTCCTCTTTAGGATTAAATAATCCTGCAAATATAGTATGGCAATATGAGAAGGGAAATTAAAATCTGCAGTTTTATGGCTGGGTCAGTACAAATGGTTTCCATTAGGGGCTGCAAAGAAAAATGCCAGCAGAGACTTTGAGAGGTTTTTAGAGAACTCCTAAGCCAGGCCTGCCGGAGTTGTGGCTTTTTAGGACTGCCTTTTAGCAGTCCCCGTGTCATATCCTCATGTGTCTATCATTCCTGTTTGGTTCTCTCTGGCCTCAGTTCGTAGAAGTGGAGACCCCTGGTAGCAGGATGCCTCCCTGAATTGCCAGATGATTGATAAGTTCCCCATTGAACTTGGAGAACTTTTTTCTGTGCCCTTTTCCTTCCCATGTCTCTTTTCCTTTTCCCTTTGACGACATTGTGTGGGCTAAATTCAGCGTTTTCGTCATTTGTCCTCCCCCCCCCCCAAAGTATCTCTGTAGTTTAATTTGGGCTTATCAAAAGATGGGTGCATTCGCTTCCTCTTGTTGTTCTCGTGCTTAAAACTAGGTTGCCCCCCCCATTTCCTTGAGCTTCCATGGGAAACAGGAAATTTGAGCTTTTTTCAACCTCAAAAGCGCAGTCTTGCAAACATGCGCGTGTACAATGTATTTGTGCATTAAGGCAGCCGCTCTCAATCTTCCTTGGGCCCCTGTGGACAGCAGCAGGAGAATGAAACTGAGCCTTGTAGAATTGGAAAGGTTTCTGGTACAAAGTGCTTCGAATGTGCGGTGGGGGTCCCGGGGTCCCACTGACCTCTTTGCGTCCCACTGACCTCTTTGCGAGCACCTTTAGAGCCTCTGTTTTCTGCTGCTTTGGGGGAAGGACCCACTGCTTGTGCAGGGAGCGAGTTTTGCACCTCCCGCCTCTCTTTGCATCTCTCTGCAGAACAATAATCTGAAGTCACTCAGCAGGGGCGAGGATTCCTCTGTGGCTCTATGCACCTTGACGTGTTCCTTGGCACAACAGGCCTCCTTGTGTGCTTCTTGTCCCCAGCTATCTTGTTTTGGTGCCCACAATCCTGGCCTTGCTAGCACCGGGGTCACGGTTCTAGCTGCCTCTCTTCCTGTCACATGGCTCTGATGTCATGTGACTCCCTGTTACATGCTCCCAGTGAGGCGGGCCCCAAGCCGGGTGTCTCCATACTCTGGAAAGTTTGACGACTTCTGCTTTAAAATTGTATACAAATCTTTTAAAATCTACCTAAAAAAATCTACCTAGGTGCATGCAAGAGAACCGTACTCTTGTTTGAAGATGCCTTTCAGGTTTCTCCTGCAGCCACAGGGAGCTTGGTTTTTCAACTGAATCTCTGCTTGCTGGTTGAGCGACACAAGCGGCTGTCAGAACAAGGTCCCTGCGTGTGCTTCTCCCTCGGATGCACGCACAGCTCGGTCACTCATTAAGAGCTAATGTTGCCATTCTGCCTTGGGTTTTCTCTTCGTTCTCCTGCTTGAGATTTTTAGATTGTCGGGAGGCCCAACTTGACAGTGGAGTGTGTAATCCCAATGCTGCTTTTTCTTAGCCTAAGGACATAGCAGAAGATGGACTCTTAGGGAGTCCTTGGTTCCACTCTAGAAAGGAGTGCCAAAAATCCCCACACAGCTTTTGCCTTGACTGACAGGGCTTAGACTCAGCATCGTCACAACAACAGTGATTAAACAACTGAGTTGTGTTCTGTATTATGAGGTAAAATGATAGATGAATGCATTAACACCAAAGTTCAAATGTTTTTGCAATGCATACAAGACCGTGCAATCCAACGCAAGCGATGAAGCGGACGAAGCTGGAACCCAGCCTGTCTTTGACAGCCTGCTGTGTCGTTCTTCACAAACAGTTCATGCAAAATGGCCCTCCGTAATAACCTTCAGGTTTTGTCTTGCCATTTTTGCACAGATCAAAGTGTTAATTGTGTTTGGTGAGTGGCTTCGCACCAGACCTTGCTCGATGGGGACAGGCAGTGGTTAGCTCACAACAGAAAGTCATCGTCCTTCCACAGAGTTCCTCAATTCGACTTGTGGGTCGTATCTGGTTCGGAAGTAGAAGAAACCCTCTGTGGCATTTCCACTTTGTGGGCTCAGCCGTTTGGACTGCAACCTTTGAGAAGCCAGAAATCAAAGTGGCATAGCTGGTCAACCCAAAGTCTGTAAGCCCATGGCACATGCGATAAATTATGTGTCTGATTCATTGCTCTAATAGGCCTTGATTTATTAGATACATCCCCCACAGTCGGTGGTAATTTATTGGAGGTATTCTTAACCAGCTCCAGTTCGGCACTTGGAAAAGGAGGCTCAGCAGACCAGGGTGAGGAGGAGGCGGGGATGAGAGTCGTGAGCAATTAATTTTATTTTCCATTGATTTCCTTCATTTGCACCTTTCCCTGTGTGGGTACTTAAAGCTGCTTACATAGTTTTCTATGTGTTATCTGCACAACAGCCCTGTGAGGTAGTTCAGGCTGAGAGTGCATGACTGACCCAAGTTTGCCCAGCAGGCTTCCCTGGATAAGTATGGACCTGAACATGGGTCTCCCAGGGTACTTCATTGGATGCCCTCAAGTTCTAGTATTCTGGGAGAGTGAGAAAAACTTCTCTCTGTCAACTGTCTGTACCCCTGCCGTAATTTTATAAACCTCGATCATGTCTCCCCATCGTGGTCTCTCTTCTAAACTGAAAAGTCCCAGAGACTCTTCAGCCTTTCCTCACAGGGAAGGGGCTCCAACCCCCTTGTTAAGTCGCTCGCTTAGCAAAGCAGTCGGAGAGTGATTCAGCAAGAACACAGCTTTATTCTTCAACTCGAACACAACTCCAACACGGATCAACATCTGATAGCCAGAACAACACGGTTCAGCTTTTACATTGCAGTTGCCCTGCTTTTAAACATTCCCGGCTAATGTAGCCACGCCCACTGTATACATGCCAACCAATAAGGTTGTTCACATAAGGACCAATCATGGCCGTTCCCACTCAGGGAGCTTGCTGCGAAGTGATTGGGTTGTTACTTCCTGGGCTAGCAATACTATTGGATGGATTTGGATCCTAGCCCAGGATGAAACTTAACATTACAAGTTAATGAGATGTTTCACATACATCATGCATTCCATGGCAGCTTTGGAGTACACTACACCCCTCGTCATCGTGGTTGCCCTTCTCTGTACTCTCTTCAGCTCTGCAATGTCTCTGCAATAACAGTGGCCAGAACTGTACACAGTATTCCAAATGAGGCCACACCCTAGATTATAGATTATAATTATAATATTAGCTGCTTTATTATCAATCCCTTTCCTAATAATCCCCAACAAAGAATATCATGTATGCATACACGAGAACGGGTGTGGTGGGAGAGGGTATGTATGCATGAACAGATCTGTTCCACAAAGCCTCCTGAGCAATGCTCCCTCTAAGCTGTGGAGTCTTGTGAGCAAAAAATCTACTTTGTGAGCTACTGGCATTAAAGCTCTGAGCGAGCGATTTGGCCACTGCATCAATTAGTTTGCTCTGGAGCCCTCCTTCCTGAGCTAAGACAAAAATGTGTGAGCTGGAGGATCAAAAACTGTGAGCTGGCTCACACTAACTCAGCTTAGAGGGAACACTGCTCCTGAGAGATATTTGTAAATGCAAAGTTAAGGCTGCAGTACCAAACACACTTACCAGAGAGTGAGCATCCTTGAGGCCAATGGGACTTACTTCGAAGTCAACATGCTTAGGATCGTATTGTGTGATTGTCATCTGTGTGCTGACATAAAATTTTCAGCAGTCAACAAATATTTCTGTTCCTTCACGGAAAGAGGATGTTGCAAGAATAATTATGACCCTGTGCGATAGTGTGCTGGAGTTCAAACAACAAAACAAAAAAGGCCAAAAGAGAACAATCTGTTTGTCTTTGGGCCATCAGGAAACACCCACTGCATCCCACCTTTTTCCTGCCACCTTACCCACAGTTCCTTCCAGGAGACAGGAGTAACTGATAATGCTTCAGCCCGAACTGAGTGCCAAGTGGGCATTCATTTTTAAAGGAAAAACAAAACATTTTTTCCTTCTAATCAGCAACAGATTTCAGCAACCTTATTCAGCTTTACCCTGGAAGGAATGACTCTGCAGCTTTATGGCACAATAAATTACTTTGTATTCTTCCTCCCCCCCCCCCTCCCTAAACTGAAGTCAGAAATTCCAGTAGTTGTTATTTTTTTCTGCATTCCCTCCCCCTACTTTTCATTATGCGGGGAATTTCCCCAGCACAACGTGAAATAAAGTAAGATAAAAATTGATTCGGAATGTTTATCAGCTGGGTAGTAGTGGTCATCTTCCAATATTCTCCGGGGGGGGGGGATATTGCATGACATCATTAAGCAGCTAGAGAGAGAGAGAGAGAGAGAGAGAGAGAGAGAGAGAGAGAGAGAGAGAGAGCGCTCCAGGATCCTACCAACAGCTTTAATCCAGTGTTAGCTATACTTAGCGCTCAGTTACTTATGCATCTTGATTCTAATTAGCCTTTCTGGCAGCTACCCCACCACACCTGTATGTAATGCCTGAGGAAGTCTGTTTCAATGTATCTGAAGAAGTGTGCATGCGCACGAAAGCTTATACCCAGAATTAAAACTTTGTTGGTCTCAAAGGTGCCCCCATGGGACTCGAACTTTGTTCTACTCCAGGACAATTCATTGAGCTTCCAGCCTGAGAAGGGATTTGAGCCAAAAGTTTATCTCATCAACAAAACTGAATTTCTTATTAGCGTGTTTGTGGACACTGTGTCTCAGTGAGACTGGATAAGACATCTATTATCGCCCAGCATCTTTGCAATGAAGAGAAAACCTTCAAAGGCATCACCTTATTTTTCATAACGCTTTCAGAGTTGTTTCATCGATACTATTTAACAGGCAGTCAATTCTTGTATGTGTGTTTGATTAAGCATGTGTACTCAGAAGTTAGTCCCATTGAACTCAATGAGACTTATTCCCTAGTAGATGTATTTAGGATTTTAGCTTCACTGTATTGTCAATAAATTTGCCCCTTAGCTGATATTTGGATCTAATATTAAAAACAAGTTGTCGTCTGCAAGACAAAATGCCTGCTGCTCTTTGTTGTTTTCATTTTTATTTTTTTAAATGTGAGAGATGCATTATCTACTTCTGGGTCTCAGCCTATAAGTCCTCGAAGTGGTTCAGCAAGATTGAATAGCAAAATCCACAGGGAAGAATTTCCCTTATCCATTGGCAAATAAACCGTATCCACCGGTACCACTGATGTTGTCTCTGACTCAAAACCAGGATGGAAACCACATCAAAATCAGTCGGGGCAGATACACCATTCCTGTGCACCTATTTTAGGCTTGTCAACCTCCAGGTTGTAGAAGCCAAAAATGGGAGATCACGGGAGGAAGTGGAAATCCAAAAACAACATCCGTGACAAAAGTAACGAGTCAATAAAGATATGTTGCAAAATCATTTACTGTAGTAATTCTGTAGAAAATTCTCTTCTATGATTGCTCCCACGCAACGAATGCTGTGCAATGGAATTCGTTTCACAATAATTGCTTTATCTGAGTGTGTAGCAATCACAATTCTTATCAATTACTTCTTATCAACTCTTGAAGGAAACGTTCCATGTTGACTTCCAAATCTCTAGATATTTCCCTGTATGCAGCTGGCGACCCTGACCTATTTAGTTATAATTTTTTGTGTGTTGCCTTTCTGCCCAATCAGGGCACTCAAGGTGGTGGCCATCAAATTTGAAATAAATAAATAAAAACACCGAGGGGCTGTGGCTCAGTGGTAGAGCATCTGCTTGGCATGCAGAAGGTCCAGGTTCAGTCCCCGGCATCTCCTGTTAAAAAGGACCATGTAGGAAGTGATGTGAAAGACCTCTGCCTGAGGCCATGGAGAGCCGCTGCCAGTCTGAGTAGACAAATACTAACGCTGAGAGACTGATGGTCTGTTTCAGGTAGCTTCATGTGTTCATGTATTCAGCATCTGAGCCAGACCTGTGTGTGAGCATCCGGTCTTCCGTTTTTGCTGAGGTCGTGCTTTAAGCCTGGCCTTGCCAGAGGTGTGACCCTTTGGTCCAAGCCATCGGTTAAGAGCCAGTGGGCCACCGGGGCATCAGCCGTGCCTCAAAGCCTGTGAGCCGGCACAAGCCATGCCGAAAGAACCGAGCCCGGCCCAGGACTACTTGAAGAGCACACTCCGGGCGTGTCAGTTTGCATAACTTGGTTTCTTTTGTATTTTAGCTTGCATTTTACAAGTAAGCAACTTTGCGTTTCTGGTGTGGAGGAAAAGCGGGTTACAGAGATCCAACGAGAGAGGTGTCCTGGGCTCCACAACTTGAGGATTCCATCCACATCAGTCAGGGGGGGCACAGGACCTGTGGTCCAACTGGCCTCCCACTCAGACCAGATAAGAGACTTCTTCAACAAAGCATCTGGTAAAAGTTTTGCGGAAAGCGACTGAAGTGTCCTCCTCTGCCAGAGCAGAATCAGGATTTAATAAACATTTAACCCTCACTAGCTCTCCTCGACGGGATTCAACCAATGTGGTGATGGTGGTGGAGGTGGAAAAGAATAATTTATTCACTGCCATCTCCACTGTCTCCCGTGAGTGAGCTCCGTGGCCTGCCTCCGCTCCAGTCTTCCACCAGTGACGCTCTAGCTTGTCCTCCTCCCTGTTCCGTACCCCAGTGGAGCCAAGGTCCCCGAAGAGGAAGGGAGAGGGCACCAGGGAGCGATTTGTACCCAGTGTCTCGCCAATCTAGCTGTAAATCCATCATATGCTCTTTCCGTGTATTGAGACAAACATAGCCTGGTACACTCTCCCGGTAGCCTTGGAGGCCTCGCTTTCCTGAGCATGACACAATGAGGAGAACACTGACGTCTTCCTGGTTTACAAGGAGGAGACTCAAGGCCGACCTCTTCAGCTCAGCTGGGGAACTCAGGGAAGAGCCAGGTGTGCTGGACACCAGTAGGATCTCTCAACTGGCCCAGGAACCTCACACAGGGAACATATATCATCTGTTGCCTCAGAAGGTCAGACCAGAACCGAGGGGTTGAAATTAAATCAGAAGAGTTTTCGGCTAAACATGAGGAAGAACTTCCTGACAGTGAGAGCAGTTCCTCAGTGGAACAGACTTCCCCGGGAGGTGGTGGGCTCCCCTTCTTTGGAGGTTTTCAAGCAGAGGCTAGATGGCCATCAGGCAGCAATGCTGATTCTGTGAACTTGGGCAGATCATGAGAGGGAGGGCAGGAAGGGTTGCATCAGTGCTTAGTTCCTGTGGCCCTTTCTTACACACCCAGGGAAATGCTGATCGCCACTTTGGGGTCAGGAAGCAATTGTTCTCCAGGCCAGTTTGGCTGGATATCCTGGAGGTTTTTTGTTATCTTCTGGGCATGGAACGGGGGTCACAGGGTGTGTGTCTGAGGGGAGGTATTTGTGAATGTCCTGCATTGTGCCAGTGGTTGGGCTAGATGACCCTGGAGGTTCCTTCCAACTCTATGGTTCTATGACTAGCTGGCCACTGTCAATGTGAGGTCTCTCACTCAGGCTCGCAGCGGCTCCCCAGGGTCTCCTAAGAAGGTAGGAAGAGCCCCGCTGGATCCATCTAGTCCAGCATCCTGACTCACACGGAGGTCAACCAGTTCTTCTGGAGGGTCAACAATAGAGCACAGAGGTCAAGGCCTTCCCCTGATGTTGCCTCCTGGCTCTGGGATTCAGAGGTTTAGTGCCTCTGAATGTGGAGGTTCCCTTCAGTAGCCCCTGATAGACTTATCCTACATGACTCTTATCTAATCCCCCTTTAAAGCTGTTTATTCCTGTAGCCACAATGACATCCTCTGGCAGAGGACTTTCACATTGTCTACTGCCTGGAGATGACGAGGATTGAACATGGGACCTTCTGCATGCCAAGCGGAGGCTCTACCACTGGCAGCCAGCAGCTGTCCATGCTGGGTATCTGTGAAAGGAGAGTTAAAGCCACCCCCTCTCCACATCCTCCAGGTTTAAGTTGATGAAGGACTGCACACTTGACTGGGACTAGCTGAAATAAAATAGGTAGACTGCTGTTGTTCCCCTGGGTTTCGGCTGAGTGTGCCAGGTAAATATTTCCCCTCACAGTTAAATCCTGGATGAGTGGCATCTTATTTCCTCCAGATGTGGCATTTCTCAGTGCCCGGGGTCGACAAGCATTCCTTCTAATTCTGAGTTGGGCCAGCAGTTGGAGAATAAGGGTGACTCCTCCTGCATGCCATTTACCGCCAGAACTCTGATACCCAGGGGTCATTTCATAGAAAAAGTGGTGCAGGAGCTCATTAACATAACTCATTAGCATAACTTATTTGCATGTGCCACACCCCCTGACATCACCGGAAGTGTGTCAGAAGGCAACACCCACTGCTCAGGCTCCACTGGACTGTTTTGTGATTGCTAGCTATGGGGGGGGGGAACGTGCACAGATCTGCCCTCACACAGAGGAGGGAGAGTTTGTACCTGCATAAAACGTGGTCTTAAAGGTGCCACTGGACTGTTTTGGATTGCTAGCTGGGGGAGGGGGGATGCACAGATCTGCCCTCACACAGATCTGTGCAGAGAGAGGGAGGGAGAGAGAGAGATGGAAAGAAGGAAGGAGAGAAGGAAAGGAGGAAGGAAAGAAAGGAGGGGAAAAAGAAAGAGAAAGAAGAAAGGAAAGAAAAAGAAGGAAGAAAAGAAAAAAGGAAAGAACGAGAAGGCAGGAAGGAGAGAAGGAAAGGTACTGCTGGAGCTCCGCTCCTGTGCACTCCCGCAGGAAATGACCCCTGCTCCCACTGTCTCTCCTCAGTGTTATCCGGCAGCAGGAAGCAAAGCGAGCCTCCGCCATTCCTTGGGAAGTAAATTCAAGAGATCCCAGTCTCCTCTTCTTTCTCACAAGGCTCAAACCAGGGCCGGTTCCGGGTTTTGAGGGACCCTGGGCAGAGAGTTCCCCGCGCCCCCCTGCCATCCCCTTCCCCCACCATGGGCACTCCTGCCCCCCTTCCCTCCCACCCGCCTGCATCCGTGTGTGTGTCCCTCCCTCGTCTGCTCCCTGCCCCCCCCACTGCCCGTGCTCACAGTCACCTGCAGACATTCCCCCCTCCCGTGGCAGCTGGAAGCTCCTGCCGCAGGGAGCGCTGGCCAGTCTGTGGGCAGGGGGTGTCGGGGTCAAGGGGCCCTGCCAGAACCACTACGTTGTAGCAGCTACCCCCCCTCAGAGTGTCAAATGCACGCAGCGGTAGGTGGATAGCCCTCTTCGTACAGAAAGGGCTTCTTCTTCTGGAGGGGAGCAGGGGTTCTTTCCTCACCCGTAGACACCAATCAGTTTCTTAAAGCTCCTTCCCAGTAACTTAACTCCAGTTTGGTGTCGTGGTTAAGTGTGTAGACTCTAATCTGGGAGAACCAGGTTTGATTCCCCACTCCTCCACTTGCAGCTGCTGGATGACCTTGGGCAAGCCATAGTTCTGTCAGAGCTGTTCTTGAAAGAGCAGTTCTCGAGAGACCTCTCTCAGCCCCACCGACCTCACAGGGTGTCTGTTGTGGGGAGGGGGAGGGAGAGGAGTTTGTAAGCCGCTCTGAAAAAGGCTGCAATGGCAGTTGGAACGCCTTCCGAGACCTGCACATGTCAAGGAGGCAGGGAAAGAACTGAAGAAGGAAGTCCTCCTCTCCTCAGAGGCGGAAATTATTTATTTATTTATTTAAATTTGTACCCCGCCCTCCCCGCCATAGCAGGCTCAGGGCGGCTCACATAATAAAAGCACAATAACAAGAAATATACACACCTCAAAACAGTCCTTCGAACAGTTCATAAACAATTCATTAAAACCAACTTACAATATATTAAAGTGCTAGCCGTTAACTTAGGATATCAAAGATGGCCTTATACATTCTGTAATTTCACTTGATATCAGCTTGTTGGCCATTCTCAGTAATTCTCAGTAATAGCCCAGGCACCAGGCTTCAGTTGTTGCTCATGACGGTAGTGGTGATGGTGGCGGCTCTTAACTGAAAGCCTGGTGGAAGAGCTCCATCTTGCAGGCCCTAAAATGAAGTAATATCCTGCCTCATGGATCCTGTGGGAGGAGCACCCAAATACTATGATGTCCTTCTCTCCTCAAATGAGAATATATTTCTCTCTCTCTCCCATCTCACCAGGTTTTTTTTTTTTTTTCTGTTTAGCAACCAGTCTGGGAAAGGGGTTTAGCGACCTTGAGAGTTTGCACACCACTTTGGGATGTAATGGTTGATCCTAGGGACCCCCCCCCCCAATGTAACTTCACTATCTCTGTGTGCTTTTTTACTCACTGCAAGCATACAGAGCCAGTGTGATACAGTGGTTAAGAGTGTAAGACTAGTGTCCAGGAGACCTGGGTTCGAATCCCGACTTGTGCCATGAAAGCTCACTCAGCCTCACCTGCCTCACGGAGTTATTGTGACGATAAATTGGAGGAGAGGCACATGACGGAAGCAGTTTGGGGTCCCCGCTGGGGGGAAAGGCGGGATACGAGTACAGTAAATGTAAATAAATCAATCAACTTCCCAAGCAGTACTTTCCAAGCTATCACGGCAAATGAAATTGTTACTTGCTCTTTAGTTCAAAGAACAGCTCCTTGTGTAGTTAGTTACTAGAAAGACCTGTGAGAAGGAAGAGATGCATGAACTCTGTGGAGAAATGCATTTTCTCCTGGAGGGAGGCGGGGAAAGCGGCAAGGCTCCACTTGGCATTTTCCAAAGTTTTTTCCCCCCTCTCTAAGGGGTGGGAGGGAGCAGGGCTCTTTTTGTAGAAAAAGCCCAGCAGGAACTCATTAGCATAATAGGCCACACCCAACATCAGGAACTCATTAGCATATTGGGCCACACCCCTGACAGCACAGCTCATTAGCACATTAGGCCGCACCCCCATGTTACCAGAAGTGTGGTTATCCAGCCACACCCACCCTTTGCTTGTTATTCTGTTTACCTTGTTTGTTGTCAAAACCCAGGGCAGGAACTCCTTTGCATGTTAGGCCACACACCCCTAATGTAGCCAATCCTAATGAGTTTCTGCTGTCGGGTGTGGCCTATTATGCTAATGGCGTGGCTAACTTGGGAGCCAGCCGGAACTACGTTCCTGTGCGTTCCTGGCCAAAAATAGCCCTGGGAGGGAGGATGTCCCTCAATGGCTTTCCAGGCACATCTCTTTAAGAAATGCGAATGTGACTGGCTAGAGACGACAGGATGATCAAACTTCCCCCTTCCCCAGGCAGGAAACAGAGTTTGGAGGGCCTTAGGCTAGACCGGCCCCAGATACATTCTCCAGGAATGGGCTGCAGAAGGAGGGAAGAGGAGATTGGATTTATACCCCGCCCTTCACTACCCGAAGGAGTCTCAGAGCAGCTTACAATCCCTTTCCCTCCCTCTCCCCACAACAGACACCCTGTGAGTCGGTGGGGCTGAGCAAGCTCTTTTGAGAACTGCCCTTGAGAGGACAGCTCTGACAGAACTTGTGACTGACCCAAAGTCACACCAGCAGCTACATGTGGAGGAGGGGGGCATCAAACCCGGTTCTCCCAGATTAGAGTCCACGTTCCTAACCACTACACCAAACTGGTGTGACCTGGTCAAGGGGGCAAAAACAGAGTTAAACAAAACTTCCTTGCAAGAGGAAGAGGATGTCACTGGCAGTTAGCAAAGCATTTCATGGACAATTCATTGATTTGTCTTATTTTTGTATAATTCGCCCGTGTTAAATTGTATTATGTAGTTTAGCCTTCTGTTAGTTGTTGGAGGGCAGGGTGGATTTAAAAGCTGTGGGAGACATTGAGAATTTGTTTTCTGACTTTAGGGGCTGCTGAACATCTCGTCAGCATCTCCTTGGGCTTCTCAGGTGTTGCCCTGCAGTTGCAAAGCTTGCCTTTAACACGATAGGGACTATATGCTTGCCTTTTCTTCCACATGAAAGCCAGGATTAGAACAGAAGCTGAGTTTGGTGTAGAGTTGCCCCGTCCCCTCTGGCCACCGATGGCGAATGTGGGGTAGGGTTGCCAGATCCAGGTGGGGTACCTCCTGGAGATTTGGGGATGGCGCCTGGGGAGGAGAGGGACTTCAGTGGGGTACAAGGCCACAGACTCCACCCTCCAAAACATCCATTTTCTCCAGGGGAGGTGATCTCTGTCATCTGGAGATGAACTGTAATTCTATGGGATCCCTAGCAATGCGTCCTCTAAGCTGTGGAGTCTTGTGAGCCAAAATTCCACTTTGTGGGCTACTGGCATTAAAATTGTGAGTGAGCCATTTGGCTGTTGCATAAATCAGTTTGCTCCGGAGCCATCCTTCCTGAGCTGAGACACAAATGTGTGAGCCGGAGGCTAAAAAACTGTGAGCTAGCTCACACTAACTCAGCTTAGAGGGAACACTGGAGCCATCCTTCCTGAGCTAAGACAAAAATGTGTGAGACGGAGGCTAAAAAACGGTGCGCTAGCTCACACTAATTCAGCTTAGAGGGAACACTGCTCCCCAGTTCCCCCCTGGAGGCTGGCATCCTTAGTTCGATGGCTTTGCTGCACTCCTCCATGCATGTTCTGGGGTCTGTATTTATAGCTTTTACAGTCCTGGAAACGACTTGAACCATTTCCGGTACCTCACTGGGTTTTAGGACTGAGCCACAAACCCAAAGAACTGCAATCTGATATTTATTTAATCAATCCACAATTGTGTCAAGGTTTTCTTTTTTTCCTTTTGCCAGTGAAACGTCCCCACCTGCCCCTCAAGATCCCCTTTCCCTCCATCGTCCAGGTAGCTTCTTTGTGCCGAGAGACGGTGGCAGCTTAAACAAAACCTGATTTTTCTGCTGTGATGACGAAAATCCAGTCGGGCACGTTTCATTCCAAATACGTTAGACCAAAAAGTCTTCCCTTTTAAACTGCTGCTCAAGAAGGTGAGATTAAATTTTAAAATATGCCGGCAGAAGCCGGCCTGTTTGTGGAGAGCCCCCTGCCAGAGACCGTCACACACAGAGCGAAGCTGGCCAGAGGAATTTCAGCTCCTGCTGCCGCTGATGCGCCTTCCTCCTGCTGCAGCTGAATATTCATATCTCTACCGTCAGGCCCTTCGAGTGTGAGACGTTGCCAAGCCCTCTAGTGTTTTCTCAGGGTAGGTAAGTCTCTCTCTCCCCTCCTCTCTTTAAAAATAATCCTTTAACATCATAAACCGCACTGGGTCTCAAGAACTATTGCTCCTAAATCCCTCTGCCCTGGTGGAGCCCAGTAGTACGCTGATGTAAGTAATACTAATATTTGCATTTGGTTTTTGAATGCTCAGAGTGCGTCACGTAAATTACATTTCTACATTAACCCTTTAAGGTAGGTAAGTGTCTACCTTACAGAAGGAGGTATGAGACTCGGGGAGAGTGACGCATAGGGCTGGAAGGGTCCCTGAGGGTCATCTAGTCCAACTCTCTGCACAGTGCAGGAAATTCGCAGCTATGCCCAGAGGAGGGCAATAAACCTCCCGGATCCCTGAGCCAATCTGGCCTGGAGGAAGATTCCTTCCTGGCACCAAAGTGGCGCTTGGCATTGCCCTGGGCCTATCAGAAAGGACCGCGGGAGCCAAGCGCTGGCTCATGCCTTCCACACACCCCCTCGCCATCTGCCTAAATTCATAGTCGAGTGGCTTGCAGAAGCGGCCTTCTGAACTCAGAGGAGGTTCAAGAGTCCAGCCAGGGTTTTCTTTCCCTTTCGCTTGGTCTCTGGCAGAGCTGACCCTACACCGGTGTAGCGGCATCCTTCCCGGTGTGTTTCTTGGTGCCTGTTGGCTTCTTGAATTTTGGGGAGAACATCCAAAGAATCATGAATGGCCAGAAAAGAACCAGGAGCTTCCACTTACTTACGTACTAGGGGGCTGGCAAAGTGTTGAATTCATCCTGGGCACGTGTGCCACGGACGGGTTTCTTCTGTTCAGCCCTTAACAGAGACTGTCTTGCTTGGAAATCTCTCCTTGGGACTGCAGAAGATGCGAACCCTCCCCTTTCTTTGGAAACAGAAACCCAGCCACATCAGTCCCGGCTGCCTTCAAGCTCCTTGGTGGTTGTGGCGGAAAAGGGCCATCAAGGCGCAGGCAACTTATGGGGACCCCACAGGGTTTTCGGGACGAGATGTTCAGTGGTGGTTTGCCATTACCTGCCTCTGCGTCATGACCCTGGACCTCCTTGGTGGTAAGTAAAGGTAAAGGTTTTCCCTTGCTCGAAAGCCAGTCGAATCCGACTCTAGGGTTGCGGTGCTCATCTCCGTTTCAAAGCCGAAGAGCCAGCGCTGTCCGAAGATGTTTCCGTGGTCATGTGGCCGGCATGACTAGACACCAAGGCGCACGGAACGCTGTTCCCTTCCCACCGAAGTGGTACCTATTTATCTACTTGCAATTTCTTGCATTCGAACTGCTAGGTTGGCAGGAGCTGGAACTAGAGATGGGAGCTCACTCCATCATGCGGCACCCGGGTCTCGAACTATAAGGCGACGACAATCACACAATGTTGGGAGGCTGCAAGCCAAGCGTTCTCCTGAGCAGCCAATCCATGGTGGTGCCTTTGACCCTTTCTCAGAATCCCAAAACCACCTACGGGGCCCAGCAAGGCTTGAGGGCCCAGGCTAGCAGGACAGCAGCAATGGTGGTGGTGGGGAATGAAATAGGATTATTGCTCCACTAGCGTGGCATTCCCCTTGCGTAATGGCTGCAATGGTGCAAGGACCGTCGCTTCACCTTGCCCCTTTTCTGCTAAACAAACAAACTCTGCAAACAAAACCAACCAACATCTGGCAAATTACATCTCGCTATACATTCTAACTCCAAACCATGTCCGTGTGTTCCTTTGGGGGCTCTTCTATAAGTGTGAATAGATGGTGTCATTGTATCCCTTTCCTGCCTGCCCGTCACACTTGTGTGGGTTGTATAAACGGACTTTCTGCTTGCTCTTTGGAGGGTGCTGAGCTGTGACTCTAAGAGGGCTGCTGACCCAGAACCTCCTGATTCGGCGTGTGACCAAGGGACAATTTTAAATCGTGAGTTCTCCAATAGAGCTCAGAATGTTGACATTCTAGGGTGTGCTTGTGGGTTCCCTTCCAGTCCTTTCCATTCACAAATGAACTTATACTTGTGAACACGGGGTACGTTGGGAGATACAGACCCCATCCATATGTATGCAAGCATAAAATAGGAGGCCTGTGCAGACTTAGCTGTCACCAGACAACTCTCCACTGCTGGTCCTCCCACCCCACCCCATAATAAATGTCAGTTTGGTTGGGGAAAGTGGAGTGAGACTGGTAAAGAAGCTGGGTTGTGTTATACAGATCCCTCCCTAAAAAGAGCTATTAGGAAGACAAAGCAGCCAAAGACAGCTGTAGCATTTAGGGAAGTTTCCCTTCCTTCCTTCCTTCCTTCCTTCCTTCCTTCCTTCCTTCCTTCCTTCCTTCCTTCCTTCCTTCCTTCCTTCCTTCGCCCTCCCAGCCAAGGACAACTCAGGGTGGCTTACATACAATCAATACGTAATCTCTCTATATTATAAAGCTGATTTGGGGTGACCACGCTCGATGCGCTCCCTCAGCCATAGGCTGAGGCGGCTGCCAATCACACCAGGGACGCTGGCCACTGGCCATGGTCTCTGCCCCCACCCACAGATACAGTTCCTGGGTGAACATGCCCTGCGATTTGAGGACAAAGCTGATTTGGCATGGCTATGCTCGATGCGCTCCCTCAGCCATAGGCTGAGCCAGCCGCCACTCATGCTGGGGACACTGGCCACGGTCTCTGACGCCCACCCACAGATGCAACAATGGGGTGAGCGTGTCCCACAATTCGAACAGACTGTGGCGGAGTCTTGCCCCATCACCCAAAGAACCGCTGCCCAGCCTCAGTAGGCTGCAGGGTGTCTTAGAAATTTTGTTTTGTTGTTCTCCTGCGCAGAATTTGGCAATAATTTTGACAGACTGAAATATCAGTGAAACTGAATTTTGAACAATCCCACCTTTATTTCCAAAGATGTGTTTGAGGAAGGGCTTCTAGAACGGAGGATAATACCGAGTGTGTTTTCTAAAAATACCAACCTAAAATTATGATACCCCCTTTTCCAGAAATACAGAAATTTCCCTCTCCAAAAACTGCAGATCATTTGTAGGTCGAGACTAACAATGGTAGTTAACCATTCAGGAGCCATTTTTAAATTCTGCATTTACACATGTAACTGATGTGACATGGTAGGGTGATACCATTAAGTCCAAAACTCACTTATCTTGCCCCATAGATTCCACCAGCGACCCAAAACCTTGAGAAATGGTTTTGGTGCGGCCTGAAGAATGGCTGTTTCTAATCTGTTTCCAGACATCCAGTTGTCCTGCCATCTTCACAGGTTGAATCCACAGTTTGTGAAAGTTCCACCAGCATCGCGCCAGTTCCACTGACGGAGTAGGAGAGGGCAATTTTTGCTACTTTTGAGAGCCGGTTTGGTGTAGTGGTGAAGAAGAAGAAGAAGAGGAGGAGGAGGAGATTGGATTTATACCCTGCCCTTCACTACCCAAGGGAGTCTCAGAGTGGCTTACAAACTCCTTTCCCTTCCCCTCCCCACAACAGACACCCTGTGTGGTAGGTGGGGCTGAGAGAGCTCTGACAGAAACTGCTCTTTTTCAAGGACAGCTCTTATCAGAACTATGGCTTGCCCAAGGTCATCCAGCAGGTGCAAGTGGAGGAGTCGGGAATCAAACCGTATTCTCCCAGATTAGAGTCCGCACACTTAACCACTACATCAAACTGGCTCTTTAAGTGCCCAAACTCTAATCTGGGAGAATACGGTTTGATTCCCGACTCCTCCACTTGCACCTGGCTGGATTACCTTGGGCAAGCCCTAGTTCTGATACTTTACTTCCCCCCGCAGCCCTTGGCAGGCCAGCTGGGGAAGGGGAGGCATTCGAAGATGCCTCCCCCCTTTTTGCTCCCCCTTCTAACATCACTTCCGGTGATGTCAGGGGGTGTGACATATGCTAATGAGCTCTTATGCTAATAGTCTGTTAGATATGCTAATGAGCTCCTGCAGCTCTTTTTCTATGAAATGACCCCTGTGCAAACTGATGCACACAGAATCAGCCCCTGACCTCTTTAAGTGCCAAGTTTTAAGTGGTTCTGTGAATGGAAGACTGGGATGGAATCGATCTGGATAAGGAGGAGGTGTTAACAGTCACGTGTGAGGAGGGAGGAGCAAGAAAGAATGAGCCTTTATGTAGAAAGCCATGATTTAAATTGAGTCTTAATGATTTAAATCTAATCCACCATCTCCCCCCCCCTCCCCATGAGTAGAACTGCAGGGCAATCAATGAGCTACAACAGGAGGAAGACAGATTTAGGTGGGCAGCAATAGAACAAAGTCTCTGAGTCCGGTGGCACCTTTAAAGACCAACAGACTTTAATTCTGGGTATACACTTTTCGTGTGCATGCGTGCCCTGCCAGCTCCGCTGCTCCAAGTGCTTTGGATCCAACCCGCCCCCCGGTTTGTGTGGTACAAATTTCTTCATTTCTACCCTGCCTTCCTCTCCAATAGGGAACCAGCATGGCTCACCACATAAATAGCTTCCTTGTTTTATCCTCACAACAGCCTTGTGAGGTAGGTCACACTGGCAGCATGTGTGACTGGCCCAAGGTCACCTGGGGAGCTTTCATGGCAGAGTGGAGACTCGAACTTGGGTCTCCCAGCTTAGTCTGACACACCCTCCCCACTCCACCAGACTGGCTCTCAAAATCCAGGATATAATTCAACATATAAAAATTGGCATTCTGTTTGGAAGGGTGGTGCTTTTTGTTTGTTTTTCAAACACAGGGTGAGGAAGCTGAGGGGACAGAGCCTCCTGCACAAACTACTGGCCCTGTAGTGGGGTACATACGTGTGTGCTTGTGTGCAAACGGTGTCCTAACAAGAAGAGGAGGAGGAGGAGGAGGAGATTGGATTTATACTCCCCTCTTCACTTGGAGTCTCAGAGCGGCTTACAAACTCCTTTCCCTTCCCCTCCCCACCACAGACACCCTGTGAGGTGGGTGGGGCTGAGAGAACTCTGACAGAAACTGCTCTTACAAGGACAGCTCTGACAGAACTATGGCTTGCCCAAGGTCATCCAGCCAGGTGCAAGTGGAGGAGTGGGGAATCAAACCCGGTTCTCCCAGATTAGAGTCCACACACTTAACCACTACACTGAACTGGCTTTCCACTAGCTACTCTATGTCCCACAGTGGGCTACCAATTCTGTGCTCACACATAGGGAGCGGTCAGATGGGTAGGCTGCCGTGGCAGTATATCGGCTCTAAATAAGCCGCTTGAGTGTGGGACACTTTGCGTCGATCTCACGGCGGCCGCTAAGCCAGCATCGTAGTGCTGCAGGCCTACGGTCGGTCATTCACATCGGCAACATGCTGCAACCACGGACCCACAGCTGAATGGATTTTCCCCTAAGTTCCACTGTGCATGCGCAGAAGGGGCAAACACGGACGCGCTTGTATCAGGGAGTTCATCAGCCCCCATATAGTTCCAGGAACTCCTTTGCCCTGACATGTCTGCAGCTTCCCAGGGAGGATGTCTGCCGTCCAGAACGTAGTTCCCCGAGAGCAGCAACAGCTGAGAGTTCACTTTCCTGCACTTCTTCCTCACCCAAACACCGGGCTTTGCATGCCCAGATTCACTTCCACACAGGAGCACCACGGGCAGCCGATGGGGGCTCTGGAGTGCACCTCGGAGTGGGGTTGGAGGGGGGGAAGGGACGTGCTGGAAAGGAGGAGGAACGATCACACTGCTCATGTGTTACCATGGTGCACCTGGGTGATCAGGCGCCTGGAAACCCACCATGGAAGCGCCTCGCTGAGGTCGCCCCCGGAATTTTCCAGTGGCTCTTTAATCCATGCGGCAGTCATTTGAGCACGAGGTAGGGACGAGTGGGGCACGGGAGCCAGATGTGCACGTCTGATCACGCCCATTTGATCCGGAGGGGAGGGGAGGCTATGTCGGGCTAAACTGTTTGTGTGATCGCACCCATGCGCTCCCCTTGTCCTAGGGAGGAACCAGCAGCACAAATTTTGGAGAGGATAATCTGGAATTTAAGCTGAATGGTTAGAATAGGATTTACTCATGAAGGGAGTGACTGGCAAAGCCCGGCTTGGGTTTAAAAAATCCCAGATATACAAATCCTACTAGTAGAAAACACCATCAAAGATTGCCAAAGCAATACATTAAACAATTATAAAGGTGGTGGTGTCACAACAACAACATTTATGCATCCTGTAACTGTAATAAGGCATTAGATACAATATTTCTTCATTTGAAGATAAGACATAAAGTCCATGTACTCAGTGTAACTTGATAGAAGGAGTCCACATAGTCATAACATATTTCAAACAGCCTTTGCAAAGACGCCCATTCTAGATATTTGGAAATGTATTTCCTTTGACTTCTTCAGTTTGCCGGCTGTGTAAGTGGAACCTGATTTCAGCAATTTCAACAGACCAAAAGGTTCATAGTGTAAGGAGCAAATAAAAAATGGCTGTGCTGCTTTAATTCTTACTGCCGCTTCCGTTCCATTTATCTCTGCTAAAACAGTGGTGCCGGCCGGCTGTCCTGCCCACGCCTTGGAGCAGGCCGATATTCTGCTTCCCAGCTGTTGTCTTGAAGACACACCCTCTTGTTCCATATTGAAAGACGGCATAATTTCTATTCGGATCTGTTGAAGGGCTGAGGCTCAGTGGAAGAGCCTCTGCTTTGCATGCAGAAGGTCCCAAGTTCAACCCCCCGGCATCTCCAGCTCAAAGCATCAGGAAGGAGGTGATGTGAAAGACCTCTCTGCCTGAGACCCCGGAGAGCCGCTGCCAGTCTACGTGAACTGAGGATCCGATTCAGTATAAGGAAGCTTCATACACGTTCCAATGTGTAATGGTCTGAAGAAGAGATTGGATTTATACCCTGCCCTTCACTACCCGAAGGCGTCTCAGAGCAGCTTACAAACTCCTTTCCCTTCCCCTCCCTACAACAGACACCCTGTGAGGTAGGTGGGGCTGAGAGAGCTCTTGACAGAAACGGCTCTTTTTCAAGGACAGCTCTTATCAGAACTACATCTTGCCCAAGGTCATCCAGCAGGTGCAGGTGGAGGAGTGGGGAATCAAACCCGGTTCTCCCAGATTAGAGTCCGCACACTTAACCACTACACCAAACTGGCTCTCCAGTTTGGCATGGTTCGGTCTGCTGAGGCCGACTTTGCTTCCCTAGGCTGGCTGTTCCTGAGAATGAGGCACCTGTGATTAACCCATCTGCTTGTGTGTGTGAGTGAGAGAGAGAGAGAGAGAAAGAGAGAGAGAGAGAGAGAGACCCCCTCCCTTTCAGTTAATGGCTTAGCAAAGCTTGGTCAAATTACATCACCTTAACACTGCAAAAGCTGTAAGCAGAAAGCATGCAAATGCCATTTTGCCACTCTTCTGGCAAAAGCATTGCATTAGCCTGATGACATAACCTCCGCGGTGATAGACAGACATTCTTGTGTAGCCTAAAGGGGGTCTCCAGCCACGGAGGAACGGGCAGGTGGGTGGGGTCCAGGGGGGAGGGGGGAGAGGCAGGAGCAGCTGAAGGTTCAGGAAGAGAATATTCTGTAGTTTTGCAAGAAAGTGTGTGTGTGTGTGTGTGTGTGTGTGTGTGAGAGAGAGAGAGAGAGAGAGAGAGAGAGAGAGAGAGAGTGCAGTGAAGAAGAATTTAAATGGAGCAAATCTGCATCCTTTGGCTGTCACAAAGATTTCAGGACAGTAATGTGAAGTCAAGACAAAGGCGTCCAAATTTAATGCAGGGTTCAACTGTAGGTTGCTCTGGAGCCTTACAAGACCCTGGGGGATTGTAAATATTTAGGGGATTTTACATTCACAAATAAGAGCCGTGGTGGCTCAGAGGTTAAGACGCTGAGCTGCAGACCGGAAAGTCCATAGTTTGGCAGTTCGAGACCCGAGTGCCGTGGGACAGAGTGAGCTCCCATCTCTGGCCGCAGCTCCTGCCAACCTAGCAGTTTGAAAGCAAGAAATTGCAAGTAGATAAATAGGTACCGCTTCGGTGGGAAAGTAACAGCATTCTGTGTGCCTCAGCGTTTAGTCATGCCGGCCACATGACCACGGAAATGTCTTCGGACAGTGCTGGCTCTTCGGCTTCTGTTCCCTTGTGGTTGGATCGTATGGGTCTTCCGACTGATAGTGGTGCCTTCCTCCAGCAGAAGTGGCCTTCCACTGAAAGGGCCTCTTGGATCAGGGGAGGGGACTTGTGTGCTGGAGTGAGAGGGGGCCATTAGTCGTACAGGTCTCTGAGAGCTAAGCTGGTAGGCTGAAAGCGGTGGGGCCTTCATAGACACGACGGGCTTACACTCGGGATGGTAAATGTTCTGAAATCCTAAGAGAACAAGGATTTGTGAATGGCAGTTTCAGTCAGTGCTTTGGTCTGGTTAGTAAACAACCATTTACCTGCTCGCCTATGCCGAGTAAGAATCTCTTGGAGGCGACCTTGCAGAACAGCTTTTGTAAATTGGAATAGGCTCGGCTTGTGTTTCGTCATGTGGGCCCTGGCAGGGTTCTTCTGGGCATTTAAAGCCCGCTGTGAGCACCTGGACCTGGGATGTCCTCTGGTTTCAGCCCATCAGCATTTCAAAACGTTTGCCCTCACGTGACACACCAAAAGAAGAGTGGCCACTTAGAAGCTCATCTTCTTCTTGGATTTCTGCTCCCTCCTCCAAATTCTCGCAGCCCTTTTATCCCGACAGGAGTGTCAACCTGCAGGGTTCCCTAGTGTCTCATGTGAGGCTGCCAAGAAAATAATCTCTTTGATTTCTGTCCCCACCCCCCACTTGTTTGATTTCATCTCATCCCTCCCCTTCTCCAGGATGTACAAGGCTGGGCTCAGAGGGACGTGTGGAATTCCTAACTCTATGATTAGGCTGGATACAAAACACTGGAAATTTGTATTCAGATGTAGCTAAATTAGAAGCCAAATATTGAATGGAGCGGAGCCGATTAGGTTGCAAATATACTATTTTATCTTTAATTGCACCTAGCTATTAAAAACTCTGAATAATTAGTCGACCTCAGCACCTAAGGAAAAAAAAAGAGGGAGAGAACCTATTACTTTATATTATTAATAATTACCCAGTGCCTGTATCACATGTTTTGAAATTAGAACCATAACTACTATCTCTCAGCAGGGGGTTCTGTGTAAATAAAACCACACAACGTAAGTGAAGCAGGTCGAGAGACAGTTCCGCAAAACCGCACTGTAAAGGAAGCCTTTTGTTTAATTAAAAATACTTTATCAATTAAGCCTCTTCAGGAAAGACTTGGGAAACAGGCTTGGGTTAAGGCATTTTTGAGAGGCGTCTCCCACCTCTGCTTGGTTGGGATAAGCTGCCCGTGGTCTCGTGTCCCCCAGAACACACTCCGTTACTGCTCAAGCTCATCCAGACATTTATTTAAAAGTGACCAGCATGCTACTGTGGTTAAGAGCAGCAGACTCTAATCTAGAGAGCTGAGTTTGATTCTCCCACGGGCCCACAAAAAGCCTGCTGGGTGACTGCAGGCCAGACAAAGTTCTCCCAGAGTTCTCTCAGTCCCACGTACCTCACAAGGTGCCTGTTGCGGGGAAAGGAAGGGAAAGGTGATTGTGAGCTGCTTTGAGACTCCAACAGTTCTTAATTTTATCACCATGCCTATTCTGCTGTAAATCATCATGTCAGGGACTGATCTGTCTAGGTTTCGTGTTAGGATTTTAAGTACTTAATACATAATTAATTTAAAGAGAAAAGGGAGAAAAGACATATCCGAAGTCCACAGTTAGACTCTTAAAAGAGCCCAGATTCCATAGATTTTTAAAATGAGTATTATGGCTTGTGTGTACGTACAATCTTGCACTTTGTGAAGGGTTCTGAGCAGAGGAGTATCAGAAACATGCTACAGCCAGGGGTCTTGTTGTAGAAAAAGAGCTGCCGGAGCTCATTAGCATAACTCATTAGCATAACTTATTTGCATATGCCACGCCCCCTGACATCACCGGAAGTGACAGAAGGCCACACCCCCTGACATCACCGGAAGTGTGTCAGAAGGCCCGGCTACTTACCCTCCTGCTTCATCCTCATTCCCAAACGGAATGAGGATCGAAGCAGAGGGCGGGGTAAAGAAGGGGGCGGGGCTTCACCACGTGACCGCCCCGCCCCCTAGAGGTTCTCTTCCGGAGCTCCGTACCTGAGAGCTCCCCCCCGACTAGAGCCCTGGCTACAGCAATAGTTGTTTGCTTCCATCGCTATTTGGAGAAAGTGATTCCTTTATGCTGAAAATGCCCTTTCTCTAGAGTTCCCATTATCAAAGCTCCCACCCCAGCGCACACAACATGAAGCCACAGAAGCGTAGGCCCATAAGGCATCCTCTGTCATCTAAAGACCCCGGGTCAGGCTGGACCTGTCCTGTCAGATATTCCAGGGTCACGACATGGGGGGCAGGCCATGGCACGCCACCTCTGAAGGTCTCTTGCCTTGAAAGCCCGACAGGGTCGCCATAAGTCACCTGCGAAAAAACTTTCTCAGTCTTAAAGGCGCCACTGGACTCTTAACTTTCTCTGACTGAAATACTGTGGAAAAGAGCTTGTGCTTCTCTGGGGCACAATTTCTTAAACAGGAGCAAGGGACACGAGCGGGATATTCCCTATCCTAAAACGGGGCTCACCTATTTCCAGAGGCTGAAGGAGGCAGAGTCACGCTGAGGGGCACTCGGTCCGAGGTCTCTTTCCCCCTGGAAAGCCCGGGCTGGCTGCTCATTGAGATCATGAACCATTTGTCAGTACTGACAATTAGCGAGCTAAAGATTCCATTGACCACACAACATGGATCGATAGACCCCGTACTTGTTAAGTTATTTACCACAGAGTGTATTAAAGCTTGTAGATTTCCTATAAACCCTTTAAAGTTCCCCTGCCTTGATCCACTCTATGCGATGCATTGACACCTCAATAAATCCTTTTGACATGGGTGATATGTGAAAATCGATACCAGTTTATCAGCTGCTCCCGTGTAGTCTTTGCTGACAGACCAGCAGAGGGTATAAAACCATTTCCCAAGTGTATAGCCGACAGTATATACAGACAGAATTTGTATTAGATCTACATGTGTCACCTCGATTAATGGACTTCCATCGAAAAGAGCTCTCTAAAGGCCGTATAAGGAAATGGGGGGGGTGGAATCTAGTTATTTCAACTGTGTTACTTCATAGCATTAAAAAGTGAAGGAACATCTATAGCCCTAGTCAGCAACTGGCTTTTTAAAGGGCTACTTTGGTACGGGAGTCACCAGGTGAGACATAACCCCCACAACTCTTTTGGGGTAATTTGGGGTGTAACTGCATAATCAGACATCATCATTTGGGGGACATATTTGGACCCAGGGCTGCCAGTTGCTTGCTGTGCTGGGTCTGGCCAGTCACCACGGATACCCTTCACTGAAAGCTGGATACGCAGTCCAAAAGCAAGCCGCGGGTCAGAATGCTGGGAAACCAATCAGAGTTTTTAGGAGCAAGGAGTGGAGGCTGGCAGCCGGGACAAGGTCTGAGATTGCTCGGTAGCATCCGCACCGAGGCAGGGGAGCATGGTTGCTTATGACCGAACCCTCCCTTCCCTGGGAGGCAACCTGCAAAGACTCACAGTCCCTCACGTTGCCTTTGCAACAGCTGAAGTCCGGCACTCCTCCTCCTCCTCTCTTGCACCTCCAGACGCTGGCGTGCCCTGCGTCTGGGGCATTCAGGTGAGCCGGGTGGGGACTCTGGCCTCAAGGTGTCTCCAGCTGGGGGTGCTGGGCCAGGCTCTGGACCAGACTCTCCCTCTGGCTGCACCTCAGTCTCTTCGCCATGCTGCCCCTCCTGTGCAACTGCTGGGGACCCTTCCTCCTCAGGTACTGTTGAGGGCTCTTCTTCTTCTGGGCTGACTCCGGAGGAGGCTGGGTTGCTCCGCGCCTCTTCCTCATCTGAGGAATAGTCAGCCTCAGCGGAGCCAGGACACTTGGTGTAGAACAGTGTTTCCCTACCTGCGGATCGGGACCCAAAATTGGCTATTTGGGGCTCCACCCTCTTTCTTAAAGGGACAGCCCCACAAGATTTTTGCCTGAAAATGTTTCTTCAACTCATTTTTAAACTTTTTCCCCTGAAAGTGGGTTGTGGGCCAGCCCTCCTTAATGCCCCCCCCCTCCATTGCTCTCTTTTGTGTTTCGGAAGCCAAGAACTGACCCTGGAAACAGTTTCTTCCACATCATACATTACTTGGGCCCCGGACACACGCAGAATTTGCAGTGGGAGAGGCAAGAATGTCGGGTGGAGTACATGGGTGCAATCACAAGGACACATCTGGCAAGTGTGGCACACCCATTGCCGACCTGTAGCATCCGCCCGAAGATCCGGAGTTAAAAAATACCCGGGAAAGCCTACTAGCAAACGGTTTGCTACGGGCCGTCGATGGAATACCTACGTCTGATCGCTCAAGCGCGCTCCTCTTGCTGTGTTGACCCGTGCCGAAAACACACGCCGACAAACAAAATCCCACTTTGCCGCGGTGGCATCTCATCGCGTTCTGGTGCGTTAAATTGCGCCGGCGCAAAAAGCCACGACTCCCCCTGCGTTCTCTGGCCCGTGTGACCGGGGCCTTGAAACGTTTTCTTCACTGCCTGTACGTGTCAGTCAAGTAAAATGTGTCCTGATGGGGATGAGGGTGAGTTTCTTAGGCTCATGGTGGTGGTGGTGGGGAGAATTAGATGGTGTAGTGGAGAAGGAGGGGGTGGTCAAAGGCTGGAATGTAGCCTCCACATGCAAAGGCTGTGTTTGTCGGAAGGCCACTAACTTGGGGGTCACAGTGGGGGCAGCTGTGTCATTTTTGTGATGTTTGTTGGTTTGCCAAGAACGTCTGGTTAACCACTGGAGAAAATGGAAGGCTGAACTAGATGGGTGGCAAGGAAATAGCTTGCCTCAGACACCGAACACCCGGGGCCAGCCCTGGAGGGGTCACCATACCGAGTACATTTGGAGCTTTAGGTCACCATACCAAGAAGGTCTAGGACATGCTGCGTTTAATAAAAATATTTTCTTCAGCTGTCAATGTCAAATTGGTACCAAAAGAGCTGTGGTGGTAATTTAATTAAGAGTACAATGCTTTCTGCATATTGATAGTATTTGCATTTTGCCTTTCCATTAAAGAACTCAAAGGAGCATGAACAGAGACCCCATTTTGCCCTTCCTAATGGCTCTGTAAGGTCGATTAGACTGAGAAATCATGATGGGCCCCTAGCGTCCCCAGGGGGCTCTGTGGCTAAGTGGGGATTTGAGCTGCTACGGTGGACTGGCCTTCTCAAGAATGCGATGTTGTAAAACACTGTATTACTGAAAGATGATAAAATAAGTCCTGTTTCCCCAGACGTTGATTTCATAAGGCCCAGCATCAAGATACTGGAATCTTGAGACACTTCTATCGCCTTGCTTCTACTTTGTTGAAATTCCGAGTGCACGCTTGAAAACCCCATTAAGTTTTTAGGCTCTCTGGATTTCTAATGATCTCCTCTAATGTCTGCTGTGTTTCACAGAATGAATTTGTGTGTGCCAACCTCCTTTCTCATCATCTTTGAATACATTTGGGCTGGAGTTGCGCATACAAGTCCTTTTGCCACTCTGCAGATGTCCTGGGGTGGAAATGTGACACACATATTGTGAATATAGATAAAAATTACATGCCAAGCAGGGGGAAACCTCCTTTCTAAAATACAGATATTACCACCTTGCTCCTTCCTTAAGTAACACAATAAATGGCTTTTCAGAGGCTTTTACTGTTGCGTCTTAAAGGCAAAATGGTTTCTTAAGGGTAAGACACACACTTTTGTGGGCACCATTTATCTAATAGGTTAATGAACACACAAACACACAAAACTTCCTCCTACGGTCCCTCAAGGTCAGTACCATCTACTCAGACTGGCAGCGGCTCTCCAGGGTCTTAGGTGGAGGTCTTTCTCCTGATCCTTTCCACTGACGATGCTGGGGATTAAACCCACTCCCTCTCCTTCTCTCCGCTCCCCTCCTCCCCCTGGAATGCACTCCCGGTTTCTTCCCATTATCTCTGCTGTGGCCTTGAAGCCCTGCTCGGCTGCTCCGCTTTTTCCCTCTGAGAGTTGAGGGCCATTTTCTTTTGAGCACACTTCCTTGCTATTGCTTATTGGTAGGGGTCATTTTGTAGAAAAAGAGGTGCAGGAGCTCATTAGCATAACTCATTAACATAACTTATTTGCATATGCCACACCCCCTGACATCACCGGAAGTGTGTCAGGAGGCAACACCCACCGGCTCAGCCTCCACTGGACTGTTTTGGATTGCTAGCTATTTGGGGGGGGGGGAGCGTCGAGTT
>NW_015176485.1:213895-248552 GCF_001447785.1 Gekko japonicus
GACCTTGTACCTGAATAAAACTTGGCCTTAAAGGTGCCACTGGACTGTTTTGGACTGGGGGCCGGGGGGGGGGGCTCTACAATTTACCTGGCTGCTTCTTGCTCTGACTGAGGGCTGCTGGGAGCAGGGGGTGGGGCTTGTTGCATGTGCCCGCCCCCTGGGCTCTTTACTGCCAGAGCTCCACTCCTTTGCGCTCCTGCAGGAAATGACCCCTGCTTATGGGTCTGCGCCCATCAGGGGGACCTGTATGAACTGGGTATAATAGTTTGTCTTCCTGCCTAAACCTCCATTCCTGACACAAAGTGTGTCATATGATGACCTGAGTACCTCTCTCAATAAACTGCACCTTTATTAAGGAACGTTGTTGAGCTTGATTGACTTGGGACTCTGACACTGGGACCTTCTGCATGCCAAGCCAGTGCTCTGCCACTAAGCCACAGCCCCTCTTATGCAGTGCCTGGAAATGGTCGGGGGTCCCCATGCGGTTATGGCCATGTGTTCTTAGTGACTACATTTGGCACGACTTTAGGCTGCAGTCAGTGTAAGCCACACTGAACTCTTACAACACTGATGGGCAGTAGGTTCAGGACGGACAAAAGGAAATATCTCTTTACACAGAGAGTGATTAAAATACGGAATTTGCTGCCAGAGGATGTTGTGACGGCCACAGGGATAAACAGCTTGAAAAGGGCATTAGATAGATTCATGCATGGTAAGTCTATCAATGGTCCCTACTGACTGACAGGAACCTCCACATTCAGAGGCACTAAGCCTCTGAATCCCAGAGCTAGGAGGCAACATCAGGGGAAGGTCTGACCCAGCAGGGCTCTTCTGATGCTCTTATCAGGGGAAGGCCTCGGCCTCTCTGCCCTGTTGCTGGCCCTCCAAAGGAACTGGTTGGCCCCTGTGTGAGACAGGATGCTGGACTAGATGGACCACTGGTCTGACCCAGCAGGGCTCTTCTGAGGTTGCTATCAGGAGAAGGCCTCGGCCTCTCTGCCCTGTTGCTGGCCCTCCAGAGGAACTGGTTGGCCCCTGTGTGAGACAGGATGCTGGACTAGATGGACCCTCACTGGTCTGGCCCAGCAGGGCTCTTCTGATGTTCTTAGCAGGGGAAGGCCTCGGCCTCTCTGCCCTGTTGTTGGACCTCCAGAGTAACTGTTTTGGCCCCTGTGTGAGACAGGATGCTGGACTAGATGGACCCTCACTGGTCTGGCCCAGCAGGGCTCTTCTGAGGTTCTTATCAGGGGAAGGCCTCGGCCTCTATGCCCCGTTGTTTGCCCTCTAGAGGAACTGGTTGGCCACTGTGTGAGACAGGATGCTGGACTAGATGGACCATTGATCTGATCCAGCAGGACTCTTTTAATACTGACTTCTTCATTGTGTTGGGCTGCACATTACTCAAGAACTGTAACCATTTGGATAAGTTCATGTTACCTTCAGGCTAGAAAACTGGTTGGTCCATTTTGAGTGTAAGGTGTATGCCAAGAAAGGGAGGCAGTCCAAATTTGGCCAGAGACAAGAGGAAGCCGTTTAAGGCCTCAAGGTGGCCGTCTGTATGCATGTCTTCTTGCTTTCTTCTTAACCTATCTGGTCTTAAGCCTATCAGTTCTGTTAGCCAGCAGTGTTTAAACGTTGAGTGATTTCTTTTCCCCAGATAACAGCTGAGAAGTACATTAAAAACTATTAACATGGCGAGGGTCACGCCGTAAGTACTGTAAGTCTGTCCATTAAGCACAATGGGACCCTTTGAAGCCAAATCTGAGACTCAGGGCTGGCATTAACATACCTTAAAGTCAAGTGGCCGCCAAGGCCCAGGGCTTCTTGGGGGGCACTGCCCCCCACAGTCAGGGAAGGGTGGGTGAACATTGGGAGGACTGGAAAATGAGCAGACGAGTGGGGGAAGGACAGGTGGCTTAGGCGGTGGGGATGGAGAACACAGGCAGGTGGGCAGGTAGGTGTAAATCAGGGGCCACGATGCCAAGCAGAGGAGGGGAAGGGACCCCCAGGTACTCTCTGCCCAGGGTCCACTGAAACCTGGAACAGGCCCTGCTGAGACTACCTGGGGTTCGTAGCAGATGTTGAACCTGATGGCTCATAGTGCAATAAGCCGGTCACCACAGCTGCACTACTTATTACACCAAACTGGACTGCAGCCCTTCAGGAGGGAAAATGCCATATTTTTAAATTGCTCACGTGTGCAAAAATCACTCTTTGAGTCGTGAATTAGCACCTGGGAGAAGGCCACGCTAAATGTTTCTCTTCCCAGTCTGCTAGGTTTTTTATACTTTTTTTTTTAAGTGTGTAGGAACATTACAAATATGACCTTCCCCTACAGTCCAAATTGAATAGCCCAGAATTTTGTTAGTCAAGAGGAAGTTGGAAACAGATGAAAAAGATTTCCCTCCAGGCTGCTTGGATGTTATTTAAATCCACGTCAACTGAAGCTCAGATGGAATGTGTACTTCAGATTAGGAAAGATGACTAAGGAGGAAACCTGATAGAGGTCTGAGAAAACTATGCACTTGGGGAAAAAATGGGTAGAGCAGGGGGGGCCCAAACCTTTTTGAGCCTGCAGGCACATGTGGAATCCTGTCACAGCATGGTGGGCACAGTCCTACCTGGCCCTGCCCACTTCCTAAACCAGTTTGGTGTAGCAGTTAGGAGCGCAGACTCTAATCTGGGAGAACCGGGTTTGATTCCCCACTCCTCCACATGCAGCCAGCTGAGTGAGTTTGGGTCAGCAACAGTTCTCTCAGAGTTGTTCTCTCAAGGGTAGTTCTCTCAGAACTCTCTCAGCCCCACCTGCCTCACAGGGTGTCTGTTGTGGGGAGAGGAAGGGAAGGAGATTGTGAACCTCTCTGAGACTCCAAGTGAACAGCGGGGTATAAATCCAATCTCTTCTTCTGATCCTTCTTCTTCATCATGCTCCTCCTCCTCCTCCCATGGGCTCCACATTGGGGGGCCCCGGGGTAGAAGAAGAAGAAGAAGAGTTTGGATTTATACCCCGCCCTTCACTACCCATAAGAGTCTCAGAGCGGCTTCCCTCCCCACAACAGACACCCTGTGAGGTAGGTGGGGCTGAGAGAGCTCTGACGGAAACTGCTCTTTTTCAAGAACAGCTTTTATCAGAACTACGGCTTGCCCAAGGTCATCCAGCAGGTGCAAGTGGAGGAGTGGGGAAATCAAACCGGGTTCTCCCAGATTGGAGTCTGCACACTTAACCACGACACTAAACTGGCTCTTGAGAGACCTGTTTCTTCTCCCAGATTATTAGAACTCAGGCTGAACTTCATGAAACTGATAGGTGGTAGATTCAGGAGAGAAAAAGAAATGCTTTTTCACTCTGTTGTGGAATTCACTTCCAGTGAATGCAGTGCAGGCCACTAGCATGGATTTATTTATTTATTTTATTAGATTTATATACCACCCTCCCCAATGGGCTCAGGGCGGCGTACAACATTTAATATGCAATTAAAACAATATTAAAATAAACTGTGCGACTGAACAACAACAAAATAACAATTTACACATAAAATCATCAGATACCGTATAATTACAAAAATTGTCAGATGATTAATCAAAATCAGGCCACTGATGGACAATTGGCCTGAAGAATTGGGCAGAAAACAAGGAGGACGTCTACTGCCTCAACCAAATGCCCGGCGGAAGAGTTCCAACTTTCAAAGGAGATTGGATGGATTAATGAAGGATAGGATTCATGTTCAGAAGCATCCGGTGTGGAGGGGGGACAACAAAAGGGGGAAGCTCTGGTTTGTCGGCCTTCTGTGGGCATCTGGTTGGCTATGGTGTGAACTGGGATGGTGGACCTGGGATGGTGGACCACTGGGTCTGATCCAGCATTCCAGCTCTTAAATTACCGGCTTACCTGAAGGACCGCCTCTTCCCGTATATTCCCCCAAGAGCACTACGATCGGGGAACTCCCATCTCCTGGTAGTTCCAGGTCCCCGAGAGATCAAGTTTGCCCCTACTAGGGCCAGGGCATTTTCGGTGGCGGCTCCTACCTGGTGGAATGAGCTCCCGGATGAGATCCGGGCCCTGCGGGACCTTATGCAGTTCCGCAGGGCCTGCAAGATGGAGCTCTTCCGCCAGGCGTTTGAGTAGGAGCCGCCGCCACCACTATCCTACCAATGAGGTAGTGTGCCATCAGCAGCCCTGTTAAAGGGGGACTGGCAGCCCTGTTAAAGGGGGACTGGCTGGTAGAACAGCGTAGCAGGAGACCGCGTTGCCGAGAGAGCTGGCCATCAAATTTAGGTGGTTGTCCCATCTTGGAAGATTAAATATAGGCTCAGCACCGTAGTGGTTAGGTGTGAGGACTCTAATCTGGGAGAACCGGGTTTGATTCCCCACTCCTCCACTTGCACCTGCTGATGTGACCTTGGGTCAGTCACAAGCTCTGGCACAGCTGTCCTTGAAAAAGTAGTTTGTGTCAGAGTTCTCTCAGCCCCACCCACCCCACAGGGTGTCTGTTGTGGGGAGGGGAAGGGAAAGGAGTTTGTAAGCCGCTCTGAGACTCCAAGTGAAGGGTGGGGTATAAATCCAATCTCCTCCTCCTCCTCCTCCTCCTCCTCCTCCTCCTCCTCCTCTTCTTCTTCTTCTTCTTCTTCTTCTTCTTCTTCTTCTTCTTCTTCTTCTTCTTCTTCTTCTTCTTCTTCTATGATAGGATGGTTTTATTGTGTTTTAAATATGTATTTTATTATATGCTTTATTGTATTTTACTCTGGCTTTGCCATATGTAAGCCGCCCTGAGCCGTTGGGAGGACGGGGTATAAATAAAAAAATTAATAAAAATAAAATAAAAATAAATTCTGATTTGGAAATGGGCATTTATGAAACCATAGATAAGGAAGCAGGTTTGCTAATAACTATAAGGAGGTGCTGTTTTATTTTGACATCTAAGATTAAAGGCAACCTTTACTTTAAAATGAGCAGCATTTCCCCCCCCCCTCTTTTAAATAAAGCAGTTTACTTCCTCGTTGTTGCTTTTTGAAGCAGCAATCCTTCCTGGATTCTGGGTTTTCATGCAAACACCAAATAACAGCCCTTTATTATCTCATTAGTCGATCATGGTTCTCTTAGGGTGCAATAAGAGATTCTTTAGTATGTGTTTGGGAGTGTAAACTGAGGACAGAGATAAGGAATAGCAGCCAGCATGAAATCCTCCCAAACAAAGGAAGAACAGCCATTTCTGAATGGAAAACAAGTTGGCTCTCTGCAGTAGATAACCCAGTTTGGCTCAGATCTTGACAATTTGACAGGGTAGCTGACCTCAGGGCGAACTCCTGCACTGGCTCCTCCAACAACTCAACCCTGAGTCTATCATGTTGCTTTTGAAAGGCACAGACGCATTCCCTGGGGTCATACCTGCATCCAGAGAGTCATGACACTGTTAAGCTGGAACAAGGAGATGTTTATCTCCGAGGTCCAGTTCACACAACCCAACTGTGAAAATGTGGGCTGAACGTAGAGTTCAGGAGGAGTCAACAGAATCTTCTTTCTCACAAAAATAATCTTACAATATTTTATTTCACACAGTAATTATTAATGAACGCTAGGAATGAAAATTATTGCCGTGGTGCTGGTTTGGTTGTGGAAATCCTGGATTGGCACTGAAGCGCGCTGGCTGACTAGGTTAAAAGTACACTTTCGCACCAAGGAACCATCCCTGGGCAGGTTGGGAGGGGGGCTCTTGGTAGTTGGTGATTCGATCCTTAGGTAGGTAGACAGCTGGGTGACGAACCTGCGTACTGACCGTATGGTGACTTGCCTGCCTGGTGCGAAGGTAGCGGACATTACGCGTGTTTTAGATAGGCTGGTAGATAGTGCTGGGGAGGAGCCAGTGGTCGTGGTGCATGTCGGCACCAACGATGTGGGGAAATGCAGTCGTGAGGTCCTGGAGGAGAAATTTAGGCTGCTGGGCAGGAAACTTAGCTCCAGGACCTCCAAGGTAGCTTTCTCAGAAGTGCTACCTGTTCCACGCGCAGGGCTGGAGAGACAGGCACAGATCAGGAGTCTCAATGCGTGGATGAGACGATGGTGTAAGGGGGAAGGGTTCAAGTTTGTTAGGCACTGGGATGCTTTTTGGAACAAGAGGGAGCTGTACAGACAAGACGGTCTCCACTTGTCCCGAGAAGGAACCAGGCTGCTGGCACTTAAAATCAAAAAGGTGGCAGAGCAGCTTTTAAACTGAATATTGGGGGAAAGCCGACAGGAGATGAAAAGTCTCTGGTTCGGGTTGGCTCATCTGAGAGAGGTGAGGGGGTACCGGTTGCTTTTCTACAGGGAGGTGGATTGAAATTGTCCACAGAGGCCATGGCTGGTGACATGGACTGCCGGACAACGACTCGAGATAGCAAGAGGAAGGATGCAGGCTTAACTTGTAAGGGAAATTACAGCTGTTTCTATACAAATGCTAGAAGTGTCCGAGGTAAAATCGGGGATTTTAAGCATGTTTTTATTTTAAGTAAAAAAACCCTTTATGTTTGTGTCCTTTATAAAGTTTATATCTCTGCTACCTGGCATTACATTATATGACACACATGTCCTGGCCCAACAAGGTCTCATTTATGTCAGATCCAGTCATCATAACAAATGAGTTCGACACCCGTGGTCTAAACTGTTCATAAAGGACAGCAACTTGTAAGTGCTGAGTTGGTGTATTCTTACTGCAAGGCCCCCTGGGCTGGGTGCAGAGGAAAACCCACATGAGCAGACTGGAGAGCCTGGGGTGCAGCACTGGGCAGATGCTCCCGTGCTGCTTGATTGCTGGAGACAAGGTTGTTCCGCCAGGCTGAAGCCACAATCAGAGTGGCTCTTCCCACGCCCCCCCCCCCAACAGTCTCCTGTTCCCAACCTTGCACTAGTTGCTTGCGCGCCACATAAGAGCCCTGGATTGGTGATGTTTGACACGTGATGGGTGGCAGGAAAGGTATCAATGAGGTGGCCCGTAGCTACGGTGGGACTATTTGGGGCTCTGCCCCCTTTCTCAAAGGGACAGCCTCACAAGATTTTTGCCTGAAAATGCTTTTTTTTTTTAAACTCATTTAAAAACCTTTTTTCAAGACATGTGTCATGAACAGAAGCTGGGTGGAATGAGTCAAACGTCCCTTTAAGGGCAAGCCAGGTGGAATGAGTCAAACGTCCCTTTAAGGGCAAGCCAGGGTTCTCCCCCCCCCCCCGGGTTTCTTTTAACCCCCCCCCCCCCCGGTTTCACTTGAACATCCAGCTGTGTATGCATTAAATATGAGCCTGCCTTCGCGGGGAGGACGGGGTATAAATCAAATAAATAAAATAAATAAAATATAACATGAGAATTACTCGCTGCACATGGGGTGTTTGGAGGGGGGGTGTCTATGCAGCCCCACCAGAAAAAAATTGCCCCACAAGTCACAAAATCCTGGATATGGGCCTGTCTGTGAGCGCCATGGCACCTGTGGGCGCCATGTTGGAGACCCCTGGTCTAGGGAGACTCAGCCACGGCAGCGAAAGACCTGTTGCCCCCGAGGAAGCCAGTCACCACCAGCTGGGGACGGTGAGGCTAAGCCATTGCTTGACAGCTAACAAGATGCCTTTGGCCAGATGCGTTGGCGACACCAAAACCCAGTGGGTAGCAGGTAGCAGTGTGCTCTTCTGGTGGGACTCCCTTTTTTATTTCCGGACATCATTCAGACCATTGCATGTACACCATTTGTTATGGCAGCAGCACATATGTACAGATTAAGTCACAGTTTTCATAGGAACTGTGCTTCGGTTGTGCGAGCATTCCTATTTGCACTGTGCTTATGTGTTGGCATGCATCGGTCCCTTAAATATATACCGCTGGGTCCAGCACAGTTCCCGGGCTGTGCTGCTGCCAGCCAGCCCAGTGTATGTCCCAGGCTCCTCTGATGCATTCTCTGTGTTTGCAACAGAGAACACTCTTTTATTTTGGGGGTAATTTAGGCTTCCCAAGTCCCCCCGGGGGGCGGGGAAACCCCCACCCCAGAGGCCCGTTCCCCGCGGATCGGGCCCCGGGGGAACCCCACCCCCAAAGTATGTGACATGCACGTCACCCAGAAGTGACGCAACCACGCCAGTCACGCTGGGGGCGGGGCCACAGTCATCTGTCCCTCGGATGGTCGTGGCCCCGCCCCCAGCGTGCCCAGCTTGATCACGTCACTTCCGGGTGACGTGGTTGCCGCACGCGCGCGCTTCGCACGCACACGCGTGCTCCAGGAAAGAGCTGGGAGTCCCCTGCTCCAGCAAAAGGTAATACTTGGCAACCCTAGGGCAATTTGACCCCCCAATGTATTTTTTAAAGATGTCAGATTCTTCTGCAAACCTAGAGGGTCCTCCAAGTTTGCAGAAACATCTGTTTTGGGTAAGTGTAGATATCCACAGATGGGGGCCACACTTGGAATGTTATTTTTCAGGTGTTACCTTCACCTTCCCAACTTCTCACCGCATTTCATCCAGTGCCACCCTGCCAGAGTTACTTTGGAATACTTTTGCATCTGTGAGGTAGAAAGAAAATGCATCCGTTTGACTCATGATCCGAATAACCTGCACAAAAGAGACCATTTGAGGAGATGACAACTTGATCGTTAGCAGTTTACCCCCAGCTCTTTAAATACAATTAATATTTTGAGAATAAAAGAAAATCAGCACTGAAGTCCATTAAGGGTTTAGTTAAACCCACAAAAGCCAGAGATTTCAAAGATCAAGTTTGTAATTCTGCCTTTAATTCCTCTTCTTTCAATTATATACTTCATCTCAGGAGGCCTTAGAGCAGTAGGCGATCTTGCCTAACTTATAATTTCTATTTCCCGGGCACAATAGGGTGAGGGGAGAACAGGCTTGACTTTGAAATGCCTCACTTTAGTGGCCTTTAAGCAGCCAACTGGTGCTATTAAAATGCACTTCAAACAACTCTGATCCTGTGTTTTTGGAAACAAGCTACCATTCCCAGGCACTGGTTATTATTTGCTAAAGCTATTAGCAAGGTAGATGGCCTCATTAAGGTTTGCTTTTGAGCACTGATAGCAGGGACCTTTTCATTTTAATAACATGCTACAAAATAAAAAATTATATATCGTTAAAGTGGCACGGTGTTCAATTGCTCCCTAACTGTGCCTATTACACAAGCTGTACATGGAATGCATTGAAATAGCAAACACGTGGCTCACAGTACACGTTTCCCTTGTGATCGGATGGCCCTCCCCTTTAGAACTGGTATGCTTGAAGCTCATATATAATGGGGGGTTGAGGGATCAAAGCCCAGCTAGGCCATGAAATCATCAAGCTTCTGGACATTTACGGTGTAATCCGGAGCAGAATTATATCCTTCCAAACCCATTGACTTCAGTGGAAGTTAGAAGAGGAGGAGGAGGAGGAGATTGGATTCATACCTTGGCCTTCACTCAGAGTCTCAGAGCGGCTTACAAACTCCTTTCCCTTCCCCTCCCCACAACAGACACCCCGTGAGGTCGGTGGGGCTGAGAGAGCTCTTTCCAGAACTGCCCTTTCAAGGACAGCTCTGCCAGAACTACGGCTTGCCCGGGGTCATCCAGCAGCTTCAAGTGGAGGAGTGGGGAATCAAACCCGGTTCTCCCAGATTAGAGTCTGCGCACTTAACCACGACACCAAACCTAGAAAGGTGTTCACTCTGCTTAGAACTGCACTGTTAGTTACCTTCAGTGGCACATTGCTGTCTGTTAGGGTTACCACCTCTGGTCTGGGACATTCCTGGAGATTTTGGGGGCGGAGCCTAGGGAGGGTGTGGTTTGGAGAAGGGAGGGACCTCAGCAGGGTACAGTGCCCTAGAGTCCACCTCCCAAAGCTGTCATTTGCTCCAGAGGAACTGATCTCTGTAGCCTGGAGCTCAGTTGTAATTCCAGGAGATTTGCAGCCACTACCTGGAGGGTGGTAACCCCACTGTGTGTAATGGGAGTAATGGGTGTCCAATGAAGCTCATGGGCAGTAGGTTCAGGATGGACAAAAGGTGGGTTTTGCTGCCAGAGGATGTAGTGATTTCAAACCACAAATGGGCCATAGTGATTAACCGAAGGTACACTCCACCAAAGTTCACTGTGAAAAAATTATTTTATTACGGTTACGGTCCACAAACATTGCTTCTTCTTTTATTCCTTTATTTGACTTCATGCAATGCAAACATCCTTGTTTGGAAGCAGCCAGCAACATTGCATGAAGTAAAATAAAGGAATAAAAGAAGAAGCGATGTTTGTGGACTGTAACAGGATGTAGTGATGGCTACAAGAATAAACAGCTTGAAAAAGGGATTAGATAGATTCATGGAGGATCAGTCTATCAGTGGCTACTAGCCATGGTGACTGAGGGGAACCTCCACATTCAGAGGCACTAATCCTCTGAATCCCAGAGCCAGGCGGCAATCTCAGGAAAAGGCCTCGGCCTCTCTGCCCTGTTGTGGTCTGTCCAGATAAACTGGCTGGACACTGTGAGACAGGATGCTGGACTAGGGCTGTAGACAGACTGGCAGCTTGGTGTGATATGGTGCTGCCTCTAATTGTACCAGTTTAACGTGTTGTGGGGCATATCATCCAGACAGCACACCCTGCTGCTGGTTACCCACGTGGACATCCCATGGTCAAGCATCCACATTACTGCAGCGCCTCAGCCACGAACAATGCTGCCCAGTCATTTTTAAAATGCATACGTGTGCATATGTGTTCATGTATGCATATATGTGCTCATGCATGTGCATATGCACTCATGCACATGTGCACATGTGCACATATCGGGAAAACTCCCGAAAAACCCACCCTAGCGGTGGGAACAGATCTGCAGGTTCAGACCATCAATCCGTTTTCTTTGCACTCCCCTGCGTTCAGATATCCAGCCATGCGCAATGAATGTGTGGGGAATCAAAAGCACCACATGTTATGTAGTGGCTATTTACTCCAGTTCCAACTGGTCGTATGATGGGGCGAGTGCTACCCGGGAACGGCTGACAGCTGTGGCTGTGTGACCGGGCCCATTTAACCCGTTTGTGGAAAGTGCCTATATTGGGCCAACCTGCCAGTGTGAACGCAGCCTAGATGGACCACTGGCCTGATCCGGCAGGGCTCCTCTTAACGTTCTTATTAGGCTGTGTGGAGATTTGCACATGTGAAGTGCTACTGATTTCGCTGTACTGTTTGAATACATAAAACATAATTTGCTAAATGTTTAAAAAACTGACCCCCCCCAAATCACCCCTAATACAAATAATGGTTTTTTTAATCCTTTCTTTGTACGTTTTTTGAAATGGTCACTAAGAGCCTTGTTGCTGAACCCTTTTTCTAGTGCCAGTGTTTCTGGTTCATGTGCTTCTTTTGTACCACTGATTGTTATATACTATTTGTATGCAATGGGTACAATCTTTTTTTTAAAATGCTATTAATTGTAGAAGAAAAATTGGGGATGAGAAAACCAAAGATGGCATGAAAACAAAGACCCAGCGGGTTCAGTTTGCACAAGGAAGAAGAAGAGGGATCAAAATGGAGCTGGGTCCAGCTGAGCGCTTCTGCTGACGGCAGCTCCTTCCTCGGGGGGGGGGGGGGGGGGGGGGGGGCCCATGCAAGGAGCTCTTCAGGTGACCCCCGTGCATCCGTTTGACTCACGATCCGAATAAACTACAGAAATGAGGCCGTTTGAGGAGATGACATCTCTCTTAGCAGAGCAGATCTGCAAGGTCCAGCCAAGGGATTTTTGAGTCGTATCTCTACTAACATTGGTTCAGTATTTCAATGGCTAGGGGTGTGGAATGGTACAGTATAGCCTGATTTCCTCAGATCTTGGAAGCTGAGCAAGGTTGGAGCTTGGATGAGAGACCACCCAGGAAGGCTCTGCAGAGGAAGGCAATAGGAAACCACCTCTGCGTTTCGCTTGCCTTGCTGGGGTTCCCAAGAACTTGATTGCAAATTAATGGCACAGACATACAGACATATTTAATACTTGCTAATAAGGTAGGTACCCATGGGCAACTGGCTTTGCAGGGTATATTGCGGGCTAGTAACTTATGTGGACTTAGTTGCAAGATGTCTCTTGCATGAGATTGAGAGGTGATGCAAACATTATGTAAATTTCTGTCTTGTCCTAATAGCTGATTATTTTGGAGTATGTGCAGTGCAAATATCTCCCTCAAATGTGTGAGACAGAAAGTGGGAAGGAAGCCATTTTGCAATGTAGAGGGCTAGCCAATGGAGTGTTTTTGATTGGGTTTATAGATTGCCGGAAGACAAAACCCTATTGTTCCAAGCTTGTGCTTGCAATTTTGGGTTCATGATAATTGCTGTCCTAGTCAGAGCTGGGTTTGGCCTTGCAAGTATTCTGAAAGTCCACAATCCACTTACGTAGCTTGTAAGCAGAAGGTGTGAAAGAAAGGCTCTTCTGTGAAGGGGATGCCAGTTTCCCAAAACACCAGGCAAACTGCCGTCCAGCATGCTGAGAAACTGCCTGCAAATAATTAGGCCGGGGTGTTGGGAAAATAATATTGAAACTCTCAAGTAGACTCTGGTGTTTATAAATCAACACCAGCTGTTCTTGTTTATGTAACAGTTCATAAAAATAAACGGAATTAAAAAAATGATTCGATAATATGTGTGCCAAAGTTTCAACCCATTACAAATAAAAAAACAGGCAATGTGCTAAAGTTTTTTAAAAAATCATGGGGGGAGGGGTGGCGGTCATTTGTCCTGTATATAATAAGACAGTAGAAAAGAGCAGAAGTCCAGCAGAACCTTCAAGACTAACAAAAAATTGTTGCAGGGGATGAGATGTTGTGAGCAGGGCTATTTTTGGACAGGAACGCACAGGAACGGAGTTCCGGCTGGCTTCAGAGTTGGCCACGCCCACTACAGCCGAAACCTCTGCGTGCCTGGCTATCAGAAACCACACCTCCACCCCAGCCAGCTGTGACCAAATCCCTTCCCTCTAAGGGCTGGTTTCCCTGGGCTTCCCACAGCCATGGGGCGCCCGGGCAAGCCAAGGGAAGGCATGGGGGTGTGGCCTACTAGGCTAATGGGCTGTGCTGTCAGGGGTGTGGTCTAATATGCTAATGAGTTCCTGCTGTTGGGTGCGGCCTGTTATGCTAATGAGTCCCTGCTGGGCTTTTTCTACAAAAAAAGCCCTGGTCGTGAGTATCTGAAGAAGTGAGCCGTGACTCACGAAAGCTCATCCCCGGCCACAAATGTTGTGAGTCTTGAAGGTGCTCTTGGACTTCTTGCTCTTTTCTGCTGCTACAGAATAACATGGTGACCCATCTTGATGCTAACTAAGAGAAAGCCCAGAGCCAGGCCAAAATGCAGTCTTGGGGTACTCCTCCCGTACCAGCCCCATCTTGTCAGTAGTTCTTAGGCTATATAAGTACATGAAATTTGACATAATAAATGCCTAATATATGTTGTCGAAGGCTTTCACGGCTGGAGTTCATTAGTTGCTGTAGATTTCCCGGGTTGTGTGGCCGTGGTCTTGGCACTGTAGAACCTGACGTTTCGCCAGCAGCCATGATTGGCATCCTCAGAGGTATAACACAGAAAGATGGAGTAGCACTACAGATAAGATTAGAATTTCAACAGCCAATCCACATGCAAAAGAACCCTCTCAGGAAACAGGAAACCTCCTCAGGAAACAATCCATATACAAAAGGAACCTCCTCAGGAAAGCTCCTGCCCTCAGTTCCTCTTTTGCCGCCAAAGGAGAACGTCGTACTTTGGATGATTCGCTTCCAGATTCGTCGAACTACGTCAGCTTCTGAGTCCCTTCTGAGCCTTTTCAAGAAGTGCTCCCGACGTGAATGACCCGAACTGATGAACATGACCTGTGTCTGTTCTGCCTGAGTGAAGGGCACAGTGTCTCCACATGTGAGGCCTGCCAACACATCACCCCTGAAGCTTGAGGGGATGGAGAGTCAAAACTTAAGGCGGTGTTGTGGAAGAAAGCCCTTAAAGCCTCAGAGCCCTTGCCCAAGGTGGCCCCAGAGAAACCTCCCGATCCGCGTCTTCCGAATCAACGCATTTGGCTCCACCTTCCGGAGCCATGTCTCAGCAGATCCAATCTCGGTCGTGCTCCCCTCAGGCTCATCGTGCCTCTTCTGAGCCTCCAGCTAAGAAAGCCAAATGCAAGGCAAAGAAAAATGTAAACTGGCTCCTCAGCAGAGCACTCCCCGCTGCACTCCTGAGCCAACCGCTGGTTACCACATGGCCAGGTCCTGCAGGAATCCAATCCGGAGCAAATGGCCACAGTTTCCGTGGTCTCAGCCCCAACCGCCTATGTGATGGCCTTCACATCCCTACATGATGTCTCCGGGGTTTATGGAGGAACGGGGTGACAACTTTGTACGCCCCAGGGATGTGAGTTTGTATCATTGCCCTCATTGGGTGCAAGCCCTGTGTTATGTGTTCCCTCCATTCCCACTCCTTGTCAGGGTAATAGAGAAACCCAGGAGGGAGAGATTGAGCGTGATCCTGGTAGCAGCCCTTTGGCCTCCTGAAATATAGTTTCCGATCCTTATGGAGATCTCCCGGGGCCAGTTCCTTCCCCTACCAAATCAACCGGACTTAATCAGCATCAATCAGGTGCTTCATCACGATCTGAACCACCTCAGCCTGACGGCTTGGGGGCTTCAGACAGAGACCCAATTTTTTTCTAAGGAGGTTAATGACTTTATCCTATCGTCACGTAAGCCTAACACTACGAAATCCTATATTGTGTAAGTGTAGGCAATTTCCCCTCTGATGTAATGAGAAGGGCGTGTCACCAGGTGGTGCCTCATTGCAGGTTAATAATAATAATAATAATAATAATAATAATAATACCTTAAGATTTATTGATCGCTCAATCCGGCAGAGCTGCTGGCTCTGAGCGATTTACAGTTACACAGGTTTCACACAAGGGAATAACAATTTCATAGGGGTAAGGGAGGACAACATATACTAATTCTTTTAAATCGCACACATTTGCAGCTGACGGGGATTTTGTTCAGCTGAAAGCTTCAGATGTGTTCCGGACAGCATTCACTTCGGCTTGGCTTGATAACGTTGGTTCTTCCTGGGCTGCTTTTTGAGTCGTAGCGCCGCACTGCCACCACCTGGCCAGATTGGCCCATCACAGGCTTCTTAATGCCGAAGAGGTCTTTTTTCCAGGCTTCCGAGCTTCCGAGCTGGACATTCCATTCGCCAGCTAACACCTCCCCTACGGGGGTTTAGTGTGCCCACCCTCTCTAAGGAGTGGTGCCCATTTTATCTACTCGCCAAAGCTTTCGAACCGCTGGGTGGACAGCAAGCTGAGGACAAGGCTGGTAGCTCACACCAGCGCGGGCTAGAACTGACGGCAACTCTGTTCAGTTCAGATGTTAACCAGAGGATATATTTGATTATTTATTACACCTGAAAACTAAGGGCTTGGAGTTTTCTTCTTTGAAGGTTCACCGGGCTGCTATCTCTTGCTGTCACAGAGGATTTGAAGGAGGATCAGTTTTTTCCCCTCAGTTGTCTGAGAGGTTTCTTAAGGGGTAATCTCTGCCCACCCCGGGATCCTTTGATGTCCCAGTGGTCTCTATCTGTTGTGCTAGCACAGTTAATGCTCAAGTCTTTTGAGCTTCTTGCTACCTGTTCTTCAGCAGAGCTTTCTATGAAGGTGTGTTTCTTAATAGCTGTTACCTCAGCCAGGAGGGTGAGTTAGCAGCTTTTCAGGTAGATTCCCCCGTTTTGAAGTTTTTTCCTGAAAGGGAAGTTTCTGAAGGTGGTTTCTGGGTTCTGTTTATCCTAAGATATTGTTTTACCTGTATTTTTTTCCTGCACTGAGCTCTGACAATGAGCGCTCATTGCATTCTTTAGATCAGGGGTGTTAAACATGCGGCCCAGGGGCCAGATCAGGCCCTCAGAGGGCTTCTATCTGACCTGCAGTGGAACTGGCTGTCTTCTGCTTCTTCTTCCAGTTCTGCTGCTGCTGCATCATTGTAGATTTGCAGCTTACAGAGACACACCTGAATAGCATACTCAGGACTGCAACAGCACAGATATTTTGATGCAATAATTCAGAGCAAGAGGTGTCAGTTATCAGAGACTGTTAAATAAGCAACATATTGCAAGAGTGCTAATGTTTAAAGCATGTTTTTATATTAAGTAAAAAAATCCCTTTGTGTTTGTGTCCTTTATAAAGTTGAAATCTCTGCTACCTGGCATCACATTTTATGACACACATGTCCTGGCCCAACAAGGTCTCATTTATGTCAGATCCGGCCCTCATAACAAATGAGTTCGACACCCCCGCTTTAGATGTTAGGAGGGCGTTATTATTTTACCTCAAGAGAACCCTGGAGTTTCGCGGGGACTGAGCCCCGCTTATTTTAGTGGCCCCGAGAGAGGTAGGAGAGCCTCCGTCCCGATGGATTGTCAGGGCCCTTAGGGAGTGTTATGATAGGGCCAGATTGCCGTGCCCATTGAACATTCATGCCACTAGGGCAGTGGCTTCTTCCTTAGCTTTCCTGGATGGAATGCCTTTGATGGAGATCTGCAGAGCTGCCACCTGGTTGTCTGTCGGCAGACACATTTGTACATCACGACACTTTGATCTGCAGGCAAGATGTGAGGCTCAAGTGGGCAAGGCGGGTCTTCATTCGCTGTTCAAGTGAGGAGAGCATGCCCCTCTGCCTGGTGAGTAGCTTGCTGGAATCCCCATGTGGGACTGCACAGAAGATCAGTGATGAAAACAAAGTTGCACTTACCTGTAACTGTTGTTCATCGAGTATCTTCTGTGCAGGCACACATACCCATCCTCCTGCCCGGCTGCGTGCTCTGGCTTTGGCAGCACTAGTGGTACTGGGGGGGGGGGCTTCTGCGCAGGAGCACGTGGTCCCTGGACGGAAACGGGCTTCTGGCTCTGCCATGCAGCACCCCCTGGAGACGTTTAGCTGTAAGGACCTGTCCGATGGCAAGCCTGCTCATACTCAGTCCCCAAGTTTGTCTGCACATAAGATACTTGATGAACATCAGTTACAGGTAAGATTTTTCTCTGGTTATGGGACTTAAACCGTGTATGTCATCATATTGAAGTGGTAGCTTTATTATTTTTTTTCCTTATCAAAAAGATAATATGTGAAACTGTAAAATCACTGAAATCTCCTTTGGAGATCCCCCCCCTCCAAAAAAAAAAGGTTTCTGTGGTGGAAAAAGCAAGGGAAAGTGTCAGAAAGCTATTCCTGGCTTATTTATTTACTGCTTGGCAGACGTCTGGTCAGGAGGGGATAACCGCAGCCCCTGTGATAAGTTTTTAACAACAGCATGTTTATGCACCAGTGGGTATCAGGAGGTCAGTCATGAAAGATGTGTCACTTTGTATTACCCATCCTGTAGGCTTCCTATCAAAGCGTAAATGGAGAAAAGCTAAACTCTGTTTCCCCCCCCCCCCTTTAATGGTAAATGAATTTTTGGGAATGAGATTAAGTAAACCAAGTTTTCCCTTCAAGGATGTAAATTACCTTCCTCTGTACATGGCCCTAATCTGTGGATTTAATAACCTACATATATGTATGTTTGTGTGTGTGTACACACACACACATATGAAGATATGTAAGACTATAATAAACAAACACATATATGTATATGTTTTTCTTTATTATAGTCTTATATATATCTACATACGTGTGTATATCTGCATATCTAGATCTGCATATCTGTGTGTGTATATGTGTGTGTGTGTTTATTAAAGTCTTAAGTATCAAAAGTTTTTTTCAACGTTCTTTTCCTTACAGAGTGACATATTAAGACTTCTATTGAAAATACTGTGATCACGGACACACATATTTTTACTGGTTTTGATGCCCAGTCAAACTGGGTGGCTATCAGGCCCCTGCCTAAAAGGAGAGGCACAGGTTTCCTCTATCGATTTAATATATTGGTTATCCCGTCCTTTCCCCAAGATGCTCAGGGTGATGTGTATCTTTCTCCCCTTCTCATTTTTATCCCCCCAACAACCCTGTTGGGTAGGTTAGGCTGCGGAAGTGGGTGACCCAAGGGTCACCCAGGGAGTTTCGTGGGAGAGTCTGGGTTTGAATCTTGGTCTCCCAAGATCCTAGGCCAGCGCTCAGACCACCCCACCACACCCTTACCTCGGACATCACATTCAAGTGGGAAGGTGCTCTTAGCACCTTCAGAGACTTCCAAACTGTAGTCTGAGGTCATAGTATGAGGTAATGTAGCCTGAAGTTCCCAGCTCCAAGCTCAAAAGGAGGCCTGGAGCTTCTTCCCACCACACAGGGTCTTGCAAGCCAGCCCATGTATGGGGATGTCCACCCTCCCCAGCTCCGGTCTCAGGACGAAGGCTGCAGCGTGACAAGCTCATGGGGGCGGGGAATTCTAGGACGGACAATTGCCATTCATTTGATCTTCTTATCAAAATGATGTACATTAGATTGCTAATGCATCACAGTGTGACAAACAACTGCAGCCTTTTGGGGTAGGGCCTGCTCCTGTCCCTGACTGAGCCCCCCTCCCCCTGGGCAACCTGCAAACAACCAGTTCCCCTTCCTTACCAGGAGGGGGAGCAGCAGGGAACCCAGGAGCAGCGACCAGCCAGCGGGGGGGGGGGAGGGGCGGGAGTAAGCCCCACCTCTGCGGGGAAGTAGGCTAGAGACATGGCCAGCTCAGCATTGGCTTGGAGGGGGAAAGGCCAGTGGCCGGGAAGGGCCAGAGTGAGAGAGAGATGGAGGAGGAAGGTGTGGCCTAATGCCTTTAAATCCTTGGAGGGAGAGCAAAGGACAGGCATCCGTGAGAATGGATAACCACTGTCCTTTTATCACTTTCAGGAAGAGGTGGGGCTGAACTCTGATTGGGGCCAAGGTCCAGGAGGTGGGTCCAACAGTGGTGAAAGACGGAGGCTACCAAGCCAGGCTGGAGAAGAAAGATTGTGCGGAGCACACAAGGAGAGCTCAGTTGTGGGGGTGGGGGGGGGAAGTGTTATGTCCGCTGACTGCCACCAGGCACCAGCGACTAATAACTGAGCTTGGATCCATAGAGACAATACGGACTAGGATCCTGAAACCTCTAGTGGTCACCAATAGGAACTTGGCGGGAAGTTTAAACCCTCCAATAGGACCTGTGGGTGGGCCAAGGGGACTGTATATAGTTGGCCGACTGGCCGGTATTTGTGTGTTATGTTGTGTACTAGTAAACATGCGCTGAGTATCACTCTATTTCCTGATCATTCGATGCATCGAACCCGCTACACAACAAGAAGGAAGAGGACCGGGGTGCCTGAACCCCATCTCCTTCCCATTCTGAAGCTGACCCAAACCTGTCCAAGATGTCAGAAGGGAGGTGTTAGGACTGCAAATGGGGCACCTCACAGATAGGGCCAATGTGTCCTTGTCTCCTAATGCCCATCATTCAGGAATGTGTTGGCATAGTTACCAAAAACCCCTACTAAATAGAAATGGCCAGATACAATCCATCAAATGTAAAGAAATCTCAGGCAAACAGGTTTTCCTGCTGATCTTAACTGATCTGTGCATATTCTGGGCTTTGTAGTTTGCATTGGTGTGACAAAGCGATACTTAAAATGTCATTCGATTTTTATGGACCCAGAGGGAAAAATCCCTGCAGAGCATGAGGTACAAGATAGAAATATATATGTAAAAATATGTAAATGTTTATTTTTAATCCTAAATGCTGTGGATTCTCAAGATCCTTTGGCCAGATCATGCAAGACCTCGGCAACAGAAACCACCCTTCTTGGGCGGATGTGCTGACACTGGGCTTTGTGCCTTTCATTAAAATGTAGATCTATGTATTTTTCATGGTTTTCATGCTCAGGGGGCAGCAACTGAGCCGGGCATTTTTAGTGAATAATTGCTTGTGTTGCCCAAAGGGTGAGTGGGAACAATTGAAGGAGTTTTGCATGCACATTTTCAGTGGCAGCGATAACTGCTAAGTGGACACTTGTTACGAGACAGCTGTGTTTGTCTAGGGTTTTAGCATACTCATTAAATCATGGTTTCCTCTAATTGCTTCTGTGGCAGTCAAACTCTACTGGATGGAATGTGAGAGCCACCGGGTTGGTGTCAAGCTCTCGATCAGTGTTTGTTTTGTTAAATGGGAGTGCCCTCTGGGGACTTGCATAGAATTTTCAAGAGCTTGCAACAGGTTACTGTACATAGCAGCTGGCTTCTGTGAGAAGAACTGCTTTCTGGTGGCGTTGATTTTATTAATATGGAACTCTGTGGTGAAAACGGCAATGTAACAAGCATAGGATCTATGCAGGGAGACCAGAGGTCACCCTCGTATCCCCTCCTCCCCTTGTTTCAGGCTATATGTCGCTATTTCTTTCTTATTGTTGACAAATTCACTGCTGCTCTGTGCTTTCCGGGGAGCTCTATCAATGGTGCTCCGTTGGAAGAACTGGCAGATTTTCCTAAGCATTTTCAGCAATGTCAAAAGACACTCCCCCTTATGACCAATTTCTGCTCACTTTGAGAAAATGTTTGCTCACTCATTCGCGTTGCCTTTGATTGCCTTCACTTGCCCACTGTGACATCATCACGTAGAAAGGTCTGATTGGTTGTGTGTGATTGTGGGATCCTTTTCAGTGCATAATCCCCCACTTGGACAAAGGACTGACCCAGGGAGCATTTGCCTTCATTTCCCGTCATGGAGGCAAACTGGATTTAGTATTGTGACATCATTCTGTTCATTACCTCGATATGGTTTGGTTGGGAAACACAAAACAAGGAGTGAGCTGGGGGTGGGGTGGAGGGGACCAGACAGCCGAGGTTAACAGCAAAGCCAAATATTCTGCAGAATCAAAATGGGTCAAGGAAGGGGGATGTTTCTATTCCATTGAAATTCTGATTCTCAGCCTGGCGCAAGGTCGCCCAGCAGGTGTCCACGGCATGAGTTGGGATTCAGACCCAACAAAAACAACAAATCCTTTACTCAAGTGTTTCTTTTCTTGTGCGCTTAAAAAAAAAAGGGAACACATTTGAATAATTCTTCTTTGAATAATTTCTCTTTGTGTCATTGATTGTGATCTTGCGTATTGGGAGAGGCGGGGAGATATGTGAGGCATGAAAGCTGTGTAGTGAACGCGGCAAGTCTGACTCTGCCACCGTCTTGACCTCTGAGATTTCAGTAGACATTATACACTCACTTCTAATCCTATCTTCACAGCCATAAGTACTAGAAACTTCTTTTTTAACTCCAAAGGTGTCTGCGGGCTCAGAGAAGTTGGGGACCCCTGGCACAGCACGAGGCTTACTTTTGAAAATACCTGCTTAAACACGTTCCCATGGCCAACCAAGCATTAAGCAGGTTCACTGTAGCCGGGCCTACAAATGGAAACCTGGGTCTTTCTCTGTGGCTTGGAGGGCCTTCAGCCACCTGGGATCAGTGCCAGCGGCTGGCCTCGCTTGAGATAAACTGTTATGTAGGAGACTCAACGCAGCTAGTGAACAGTGAATCAGAAGAAATCAGAACGAGACAAAAACATAGAGCAACTGGCGCTCTTTTAAACAGTCCTGGCTTAGGTAGTCACGCCCATAAGTCAGTTAACAACCAATCAGTATTTACACATAAGGTCCAATCGGAGTGCTTCCCTCCAGAGTGTTGCGCAGCTCTGATTGGTCTGTTCACAATCCTGTTTCAGACTCAAGCTTAACATAGGTTTCAATATAAACAGGAAGGAGGAGGAATCTGCTGTCAGAAGACTGGGAAAAAGCCCCAGAGACAGAAAGTAAAATTACACCAATACAAGCCAATAGCATCTAATTGAAATATAGGACCATTACAAACACATGTAAACAGACATCAATATTCTAAATCATAATCAGAAATCAATACAAGAATGCAAATACACACACACACACACACACACATCTCTCCTTATATATAATTGAATAGTGGGTGCCAAAGTTCTAATTCTAAAATGCACTCCCTTAGTGTATGGCTGATGGCACTGCTCCTCAGCATATATCGCCACCAATCAGAAGGCAAAGCCCGGGTCCCGCCCACACCACAACTGCTGCGACAACCTGGTCTTTTGCATATGGAAGCTGATTGGACTTCAGTCCATTCCACACCTCAAACTCCCCCCCCCCCGCAAGGCAGTTGGAATTTTCAGTTGCATAACATACCTCATAGGGGAGAGGAGAATGGGTAACAATGGTTACCACTCTCCAGGTGAGGGCTACAGATAACTCAAACATAGAAATGCTCTTCAGGTAGCAGAAATCAGTCCCTCTGGAGAAAACAGTGGACTCTGTCATTAAACCCTGCTGAGGTCGCCACAAGAAACTGACACTGTTTGCCCAAAGCCAGAGCACTCTCCCAGAGCCTCTTTCTAGATCCCGTTGTATTTATTTCCGCAACGGGCATTATTTCTAGTATATATATATAACAGCAATCTGAAATACAAGCTCTACTGAGTTTAAAGCCGACATGGACAGTTTTTGACTGAAATGAGACATCATCAGGTGTCCATAAATAGCAAAAGAGGCACAATATAATTGACAGACGAGCCACTTCAATCTATTTCTCTCTTCTCTACGGTAATAGGGTCGATGACGCGAACCATTTTCAAACAAAAACTTTATCAAGAGCAGGGGTCATTTCCTGCAGGAGCGCACAGGAGTGGAGCTCCGGCAGTAAAGAGCCCAGGGGGTGGACACATGCAACAAGCCCCACCCCCTGCTCCCAGTAGCCCCGGGTCAGAGCAAGAAGCAGCCAGGTAAGCTGCAGAGCGCCCCCCCAGCCCCCCGGTCCAAAACAGTCCAGTGGCACCTTTAAGACCAAGATTTATTCAGGTATAAGCTCTCCCTCCTCTGCGAGGACAGATCTGCATGTGTGTCCCCCCCCCCCAATAGCTAGCAATCCAAAACAGTCCAGGGGAGCCTGAGCACTGGGCGTTGCCTTCTGACACACTTCCGGTGATGTCAGGGGGTGTGGCATATGCAAATAAGTTGTGCTAATGAGCTCCTGCACCTCTTTGTCTACGAAATGATCCCTGATCAAGAGGTATACGTTATCTTCTTCCATAGATTCAAAGATTCTAAGGTGCAATGACCACTGCAGGAGTTGGAGACAGAGCCCAGTAGCCTAAAGACAAATCCTAGCCCCAAGGGTACGCAGTGCAGAAGGCTCGGTCGGTGCTCTTCACTCCTATTATTTATCTATTTATTTATTGAGTTTATATCCTGCCCTTCCAGCCATGAAGATGGTCCCCACTGGCCAAATCCATGGATCGCTAACTCCTTGGATCAGGCCCACTTACACTGAAGGACTTTCCAGGGTTGCAGAAAAATCTGAAAGTAAGAAAAAAATGTTGGGGGGAGGTACTACAAAACCTAGAAGAGAAGAAGAGAAGAGATTGGATTTATACCCCGCCCTTCACTACCCAAAGGAGTCTCAGAGCGGCTTACAAACTCCTTTCCCTCCCCCTCTCCACAACAGACACCCTGTGAGGTAGGTGGGGCTCAGAGAGCTCTTCCCAGAACTGCCCTTGAGAGAACAGCTCTGACAGAACTATGGCTTGCCCGAGGTCATCCAGCAGCTGCAAGTGGAGGAGTGGAGAATCAAACCCAGTTCCCCCAGATTAGAGTCCGCGCACTTAACCACTACACCAAAATGTAAGCGCCGCCGCTGGTGGGACGAGGAACAATTGTCTCTCCTAACAGCATCTGGATGAAAAAGATGGCCAGGTTAGAAGGAACCTTGGGTGTTGGGGAAGGAGTCAGGCCCACTCCAGCCGCCAGGGCTCTCAAAGGGCAGCCATAGATAGACCAGCGGAGAGGTGGTTGGGACTGGCAGAGGCGGCAGGGAGAAGTTCAGGCTGAAACAAGGCAGCCAGCGAAGATGAGGCAGCAGCGGCGTTGCAGCAGCCTCCAGGGACAGAGAGACGGGCTGGGAGTGGCCTGTGGAAGCCGGCAGCAGCCAGACAGAGGGAAGAGAGGCAGGGGCTGGGGGAGTCCTGGGGAAGGTGGCAGGAGTGGGACAGGTCGGATGGGGGGGGAGCACCCACCCTCTGCAGGGAGAGCTGAAGCGGCTGCAGGGCAGCAGGAAAGCCCAGGAAGAGAGCCGCCCTCCAGGGAACCATAAGTGCTGGTGGGGAGGGGACTGAGGAGGCAAGCAGGTGAGGAGCCCCCACCCAACTCTGGAATGCAATGCAGGCAGGCAGATTGCTGGGGTGGGGGAGCAGGAGAAAAGGAATGACAGTGTGTGTGTGGGGAGAAGGACTGAAAGCATGGGTAACGTGAAATTGAGGAGACAAACAGAGAGAAGGAATAACAGTGTGTGTGTCTGGGGGGGAATGACAGTAGCTATGGCTGAAATGGAATAAAAGAGACAGAAAGAGAGAGAAGGAATGACAATAGTGTGTGCGCATGGGGTGGGGTGGGGGATGACAGAAGCCATGGCTGAAATGGAAAAAAGAGAGAGAAAGAAGGAATGGCAGTACTGGAGGTGGGGGGTGGGGGTGGAGGAATGACAGTAGCCGTGACTGAAATGGGGGAAAAGGAGACAGAAACAGAGAGAAGGAATGACAGTGCGTGTGTATGGAGATGAATGACAGTAGCCATGGCTGAAAAGGAAGAAAAGAGACAGAAACAGAGAAATGGAATGACAGTAGCTACAAGAGGGAGGTGGGGAGAGGAACGTCAGTAGCTGTGGCTGAAATGGGGGGAAAGACAGACACACAGAGAAGGAATGACAGTAGTTGGCGGGGAGGGGAGAATGACAGTAGCGATGGCTGAAATGGAAACAAAGAGACAGAAAGAGAGAGAAAGAATGATCGTGTGGTGGAAATGGTGAGGGGGATGGGATGGCTGCCCTCCCGCCAATTCCCCACTTGTAATGCAGTTATTCACTTTAAAGCCCAGGATGGTCTGGGCCCGGAGCATATGTTTCCATGTGAGCTCCCCCTCAATTAATATAATCGACCGGCATTCTGTTGTGTCTGGCCTAGGGTTCCCAACCTCCAAGTGGGGGCTGGGGATCTCCTGGAATTACAACTGGTCTCCAACCTGCATACATCGCTTAGGTATTATCCAGGGCTTTTTTTGTAGAAAAAGCCCAGCAGGAACTTATTAGCATAATAGGCCACACCCAACAGCGGAAACTCATTGGCATATTAGGCCACACCCCATGCCTTCCCTTGGCTTGCCCGGGCAAGCCCCCTCTTGAAGGGAAGGGAAGGCTGAGGAAGGCACAGGGAGGCATTAAAATCCCTGGCCCGCCCTCCTCAGAGTCCCGGGTGTGTGTGTGTCGCTCTCCAGGCCTTCCCTCTGTAGCCAGGCAGGCAGAGGTTTTGGCTGTAGTGGGTGTGGCCAACTCTGAAGCCAGACGGAACTCCGTTCCTTTGCGTTCCTGCCCAAAAATAGCCCTGGTATTATCTATGTATTATCTATCATCTATCAGCGTTTTGTGCACCTTGGTGATTAGTCATGCCGGCCACATGACCACGGAAACGTCTTCGGACAGCGCTGGCTCTTCGGCTTTGAAACGGAGATGAGCACCGCAACCCTAGAGTCGGATTCGACTGGCTTTCGAGCAAGGGAACCTTTACTATCTGGCTATTTATCTATTTAAATCGTTTATTCCACTTCTGCTAGAGAAAAGGGCTGCTTTGGAAAGTGGACTGCAGGGCATGATACCCTACCAAGGTCCCTCCCTCCCCTCTCTAAACTCCACTCCAGTCTCCAGGTGTTTTTGAAGCTGGAGTTGGCAACCCTGGTGTGGCCCTGCTTTCAGGAGAACTGCAAGCATGAACAGAGCCAGTGCTTTTTCTGGTTACAAAAACAAAACAAAACAAAAAATAAAAAAACAAGGTGCCAGTACTCATAGATAAGGTTGCACCAACTTCTACCAAGTCCCCCATCAGGACTTGGGAGAGCCCCCCCCCCAGATTTATTTATTTATTTATTTATTTATTTATTTATTTATTTATTTATTTCGATTTATAGCCCGCCCTCCCCACAAAAGCGGGCTCCCCACAAAAGATACCAGTACTCAATACTAATCAGGACTGCTAGAACAAGGAAGTCGTGGACAGGGCCTTTTAAGTTGTGGGGGCTTGAGTCTGGACCTCTCTCCCTGCAGCCATCATTTTGACATCAAATTACTAAAGTGTTGGCACTTGATTTCTTTTTATTGATTTTTTCCCCCGAGGATTTTTCCTCTTCCCCATTCCAGTTTTCTGATTGTGACTGTAATTGGGGTCAGTCAATTAAAAGACGCCTGCTCCTTGGGAGGAAAGCGATGGCAAACCTAGACAGCATAATAAAAAGTAGAGACATCATCCTGCCAACAAAAGTCCGTATGGTCAAAGCAATGGTATTCCCAGTAGTAATGTATGGCTGCAAGAGTTGGACCGTGAGGAAGGCCGAGCGCCAAAGAATAGATGCTTTCGAATTATGGTGCTGGAGAAGACTCTTGAGAGTCCCTTGGACTGCAAGGAGATCAAATCAGTCAATCCTAAAGGAAATCAACCCTGACTGTGTTATGTATGTGGACCGCCACCAGGGGTCCGCGGCTACAGGCAAGAGCTTAGTTCCTCTAGACAATAGGAACTTAGGATCCTAGTTCCCCCAGCATGAACCAATAGGAACTTTGGCGGGAAATTCAAACCCTCCAATGGGATGGTGGGTGTGCTGGGTGGGTGTGTATATAGTTGGCCTTGCAGGGCCATTTTGCAGTTCAGTGAAGTACAATAAACGTGTGCAAACGCATGTCGTTGTCTGAGTCCTCCATGCGGCGAACCCAGTACTTTTCAGACTGTTCCCTGGAAAGCCAGATGCTGAAGCTCAAATACTTTGGCCACCAAATGAGAAGGGAGCCCTCACTGGAGGAGACCCTGATGCTGGGAAAGACTGAAGGTCAAAGAAGAAGGAGACGGCAAAGGATGAAATAGTTAGACAGTGTTGTTGAGGCAACAAACATGAAGTTGAGCAAACTCCGGAGCACAACGGAAGACAGGAGGGCCTGGCGTGATGTGGTCCATGGGGTCGCGAAGAGTCAGACTCAACTGAGCGACTGAACAACAACAAAATTCCCCCCCCCCGCCCTGCTGGTGGTGGCATTTTTAATTCTGTTTTTAATTATTACTTCCTGTGGATTTTATTGTCCTTGGTCTGTTGGATGCATTTTTAATGTTGCTTTGCTTAATTGTTTTTTTATTTTCTTTGCCGTCAAGTCACAGTTATGGCAGCCTCTGGTGGGATTTTGAAAACAAGAGACCTTCAGAGGTGGCTTGCCATGGCCTGCCTCCATGCCATGACCCTGGTATCCCTTGGTGGTCTCCCTTCCAAATACTGACCAGGGCCGACCCTGCTTAGCTTCCGAGATTGGATGAGGTTGGGCTGACCTGGGCTATGGTTTTAGTGGATGCTGATTACCAGTGGGGATTTTTTTTGTTTGTTTTCAAGATGGTTTGATTAGAGATTGGAATCTGCTTCAGTAGTTGTTGTTCTGAGGCGATGGAATATCAATATTTTAAATTCAGTACTCTGTCGTTTCCTCTGCTGTCTCTTTTGCAAAGTGGCCCTTAGTTGGCATCCAGTAATCAAAATGTGCTTTTCATGAAAGCAGCATTTTGAGGAAACAATGTGTTAAATCCAGGGCTTTTTTTGGTAGAAATAGCCCAGCAGGAACTCATTAGCATAATAGGCCACACCCAACAACAGAAACTCATTAGCATATCAGGCCACACCCCTGACAGTACCGCTCATTAGCCTATTAGGCCACACACCGCACACCTTCCCTTGGCTTGCCCGGGCAAGCTGGTCCTTGGACAGGCCGGGGAAGGCATGGGGAGGCATTTAAATGCCTCCCCGATCCTTCCAGAGGCCCCCCTAGCCCACCCACCTCAGAGTTGTGGGGGGTCCACTCTCCAGGCCTTCCCTCTGTAGCCATGCACGCAGAGTTTTTGGCTGTAATGGGTGTGGCCAACTCTGAAGCCCGCCGGAACTCCGTTCCTGTGCGTTCCTGCCCAAAAATAGCCCTGGTTCAATTTGTGCCCAGTCTTTAGCAACTGTTTACAACAATTTAGCATTAAACTTGGGAATCTAAGATAAGATTGTCTCCTGCCCATTAATTCCAGTCATCAGAACTGCCTTTGCACAAGCAAAGTAAGCGGAGATAAAGACGTTCCCCTGCAGAAGTCGAGGCAGAATGGAAATTAAAATCCGCCCCAGCTCATGCGTCCCACTGCGTGTAGGGGGAACTTGTGAAATGCCCACTTGTTATCATTTTGATAATTTATCAGGAAAAGTGGCAGGTTGTACATGTTCACAACGGTTTGATACGGCTTCTCAGCATGCACGCCTTCAGAACAGCACGCTAAGTGCCATGGGTGACGCTGCGTTGTAGACACACAAAAATGGAGTCCCACCTGAGCAAATTGAACACTAAATTACAGCCTCACTAGAGATATTGAGTTGTGCTGTATTTTTCCATTTGATCTGCGCATTGGAGGTGATCTTAGTATGGAACAGAGAAAAAGGGTTGCGATGGCTGTGGGGCTGAGAATGGGCTAAACTTGAGACCTTTGCTTTGTGCCAGAAGGTACTCTCGACTTAATTTACCTTGGCAAGTGTAATGCTCAGGGGAGCCTCAATATGTAACTGTGTGTGTGTGTGGTGTGTGTGTTAGGGTTGCCAAGTCTTTTTTCTTCTGCGGCGGGGGGCTCCCGGACGACGACTTCAGTGTGTGCGCGCTTTGCGCGCGCCGCATGCACATCAGCCGGATCACGCCGGGTTTCCCCCGGGGCCCGATTCTGCGGCGGCGGAAATCGGGCCTCCAAAGCGTGGGGAAATCCGCCCCCCGGGGGGGGGGACTTGGCAGCCCTAGTGTGTGTATATATAATATTTCAAATTTAAATAATTTGGAGGTTTTTTTCTTCTTCAGACATAAGATCGTTGTTACCACCATCAGGTTCGCAAACAGGTTATTGTCTTGGTTCTTCAAGCAACCCAACCACACAAAATATTCTGCAAAGGTCCCGTTCCCCCCCTTCAGTTTGTTTGTGATATTCCATTTTTGCCTCAGAACATACTGGGGGGAGGGGAGGGATTGATCTACAAACTGTCCATTTTTTTTTTAAAGAGCCGTTTCAGACATTTTTCAGTAGTTCAGATAAATAATCTTTAAAACCCTGTCTACTGTTTGTACTTACTTCATAGTGTTCCATTTTCCCCTCACGATACGTATATAGGGTGACCAGCTCTGGACTGGGAAATGCCTGGAGATTTCGGGGGTGAAAGCTGGGGAGGGCGGGTTTTTTTTGGGGGGGGGGACCTTCGCAGGGCATAGTGCCATAGAGTCCACCCTCCAAAGCAGCCATTTTCTCTAGGGGAACTTTGGGTTGCCAGGTCCTTTTCTTCTCCCAGTAAGGGGTGGGAGGAAGCTTCCCGGAGCTGGGGAGGGGGTGATGTCTCTTCTGCAAGACTTTATCACTCCAGGTGGTGACACTCTGGTATTTTGGGCAAAACTCTATGGTTACCATAGAGTTTTGCCTAAAATACCAAAGTGTCGCTGTGTGACACCCCTGATGTAATGAGACTTCCATGTGACGTCATCAGGTCAGGGACGTTGCACCTGGTCATGACTGTTGGGGGCGGGGCTTCCCTCCACTGGCCACCTGGCCGGTGGTGGGCTGGAGCCCGTGAAATCAGGAGATCCCCCGCTCCCAACTGGGGACTGGCAACCCAGGGGGAACTGATCTTGCTTGATGTGGAGATCCAGGTGCCACCTAGAAGTTGACAACTCTATATTCTACAGCCCGATTTGTTGCTTTATTTATTTATTTACTCTATCATCTGCCTTTGTTGTTGAGACTCAAGGCTGCTTTGCATTGCATCGGTTTTATAATGCAGGGGCCTCAATTCCAATCTCGTCACCTTTTCACTGCCTTTGGGACTCTGAATTGGGTGGAAGGGCAGCATTAGAGATGTTTTAAATAAATTAAATAAATAATACATACAACCAGCAGTGCAATAAAACTGGATTCCACAGCTTAAGAACAGTGAAATGAAAACAATAGAATACATTCCATAAATTGGATTTCACAAGTTGAGAAGAATGAAACAAAAGACAGTATGATATATGCAATTGACAATGCAGTGTGAGGGTGGGGGAGGGGAGAGAAAACTGCCTAAGAATTTCACAGGCAATTAAAATTGGAACCTTCCTGCAGAATTGTCGTTTCCCACGTCGCTATTCCCTAAGAAAAATGCTGGCCTGAACAGTATTTGTACGAGGGGGTTGAAAAAATAAAATTAGAAATTATTCAGAAGTGTAGTGGTTAAATGTGTGGACTCTAATCTGGGTTTGATTCCCCTCTCCTCCACTTGCAGCTGCTGGTGTCAGTCACAAGTTCTCTCAAGAGCAGTCCTTGATTAATTCAAAAATTATATAAACTACTAATGGCAGACTATTTGGCAAGTGAAATGATTAAAGGAACAATGGTTACATGGTCAAAAGATATACAACATACATTAGAAGCAGAGCAATGGACAAAAATGTGGAAATCAATAACATTTATGTGAGCAATTCCATATAGGGAGAATATCTACAAGATGTTCTACAGGTGGCACTGGACACCAGAGAAATTAGCAAAATGTTACACAAACTCCAATAAGAATTGTTGGAAATGTAAAAAAAAATGTTGCCACATTTATGCACATGTGGTGGAGGTGTGAGAAAGTACAAAGATATTGGAAAAAATATATTAAATGATAAATGAAATTACAGAAATGCAAATACCATTTTTACCAGAAATAGCTTTATTGAATATGCTTCCAAAAATGTATAGTAAAACAAATAAATATGTAATTATATATATATATTTTACAGCAGCTAGAATGTTGTTAGCCAAAACATGGAAAGAAGAGGAAATACCCTCAAAGAAAGATGTAATAGATAAAATGTTGTCAGTAGCGGAAATGGAGAAATTAAGCTTAACAATACAAGGTAATAGCAAGGAAATATTTGAAAAACGATGGAAAATGTTTTATGTATGGTTAGATAATGTAAATAAATATGACTCACAAGAATAAGAAATGTAAACCGATGACATGATGTATACTGAAAATTATAAATAAACAGGGGGGAAAAAGAGCAGTCCTTGAAAGAGCTCTCTCAGCCCTACCTACTTCACAGGGTAATCCAGTCTCCTCCTCCTCCTCTTCTCCTCCTCCTCCGCCTCCTTCTTCTTGAGAAATCCTTCCTTAAAGTTTTACGAGTTGCCCAGAGCACAGTTGGGAAACCATGGTGCCCAAAGTGCATGACAGGGCTCTCTCAAGATGTGCAAGTGGGTAACTCCATGCTTGTTCCTAAATTGTTCCTTCTTTCTGGGTGGGTAGGGGAAATGGCTGTGCTCCCCTTTGAGAGGTTTCAGAGTAACCCAGCACCTCTAGAATTCTCCTGTGGTCCTAGAGTGTGGCAGTCACAACTCATGGGTCGAAGCTCCTCTTGGAGGCAGGCAGGGTCATAAATCTTTTACTTAAACTCTCAAGGTGTCTTTGTGCAAGCTGCTAGTACTCCCAAGGTTGCCAACTGGCCTAGAGAAAAATGCCCTGTCCCTTTCTTAGAAGGTTAATGGGATGTTATTTACCAGGTGACATTATGTACCCCCACCCTGCCATTGCAAAGTTTCCATTACCCAGGCCCGTAGCCGCAGTGGTGCACAAAGGGGAACCCCCCCCCCCAATAATTTCTCATGCCCCTCTAATCAGCACTAGGGGTTGTTGTGAAATCTGTCACAAGTCTTCTGCTAATGAGAGAGGGCGTTTCATCCCCTCTGCCCTCCCAAGCTTTGCCAATGAGGGAGAGTGTGTCTTTCCCTCCTCCTTCCCAGGCTTTCCCTTTGCACTTTGCTTCCTGCACAAAGTAGTTGATCTGGCTGTGCTCTGAAGCACGTGACACAGTCCTTTCCCCGCTTTAGCTTGCTAGCTCATGTCGGTCATGGATTCCTTTGATCTGCAGCACTGTAGCACATTATGGTAGAAGCTGGGGTGGGGGCTCTATTTAGCCCCAGGTGTCCTACAAAGACCCGGGAGGGTCCGGGACCATCTCAGACCCTTCCTGTCAGCTGAGTCTCGGCACGTCTCCATCAGAGGTAGACGGGACGCATCCGAGCGGCGGAACGCTGAAACCGGAAGTTTTAGTGTTGTACTAATGGAAACAACAACAATGGAAAGCTGCGGTGGCTCAAGTGGTTAAGATGCTGAACTGCAGGCTGTGGAAGGTCAGTAGTTCAGCAGTTCAAGACCCGAGTGTGCCTCATGACGGGGTGAGCTCCCGTCTCTAGTTCCAGCTCCTGCCAACCTAGCAGTTCGAAAGCAAGAAATTGCAAGTAGAGAAATAGGTACCACTTCGGTGGGAAGGGAACAGCGTTCCGTGCACCTTGGTGTTTAGTCATGCCGGCCACATGACCACGGAAACGTCTTCGGACAGCGCTGGCTCTTCGGCTTTGAAACGGAGATGAGCACCGCAACCCTAGAGTCGGATTCGACTGGCTTTCGAGCAAGGGAACCTTTACCTTTACCTTTAATGGAAAAACAATAAAATCTTTATAAAAATATATACCTATATTTAGCCCCAGGTGGGGAGTGTTCAAAGGTGGTTGGGATCCGAGGGGGTGGTGGCAGCCACTGCCTGTGTATTCTGCCTTTCACAAGTGGACTCATGACCATTTTACGGTGTGTGCGGGTGCCTGTGCAGCTGTCTTGGCCCTTGAAAACACTTGGGGGTGGGGGAGAGGTGTGCTGCCACAAGCCCACAGTGGATTGGGGCATCACAGCATTTTAAAATAAATTGGTGCTAGCAACACGTTTGCCTTCTGGGCTCAGCGGGGGGGGGGGTAGAGTCAATCGCTGTATCTGTAGAGGGGAGCCCCCCCCCCAGTTTCTCTTCCCATCTGCATGAAGCAGAAAAGCTGCCCCTTCCCCTGCATGCCAGGTAGGCTGTAGCTGTGAAGGGAAAGTGTGTATACACATACTCGCTAGGGTTGCCAACCCCATGTTGGGAAATTCCTGGAGATTTGGGGGACAGATCCTGGGGGAGGGACATTAATCAGGTATAATACCATAGAGCAGGGGTGTCAAACATAAGGCCCGGGGGCCGGAACTGGCCCGTCCAGGGCTCTTCTTACCCGGCCCACAAGTAACTGATATGAATGGGAATGTAAGGTACTCCCCCTTTTATGGTATCCCTTGGGGAAAAAACCTAATCTTGCTTGTGATTTAGTACATTTATTGGGGCTTTTGTACATTCCCCAGTAAATCAATTGCTTTCACTGTTAGAAATCAATTGTTTTTGTTTGTATTTTGAGTGAAGATAATATTGTTAATTGGGTTTGCCTGTGTCCTTGATAAAGTTTGGCTGCGGTCACACGGAGCATTAGGCACGCTAGAGAGACGGAAGATAGGCGGATTTTCCGGGCGCGATCTCACCGCCACATCTGGGAAGCGTCGAGCTCCCATGGCGAACCCGAGGCTTCCCGTGGAAGATGCGCGGTTAAAAACTAGTACCTTGGAGGTACTAGTTTCCTGAAACCACGGGGCAAGGGCGGGCGTCTGATCGCGTTTCCAGTGGTAGTTCCGGCGCCCGCCCATGTCCCCTCGCAAAAAGGTGTTTTTTCCCCAAAGTCTCTACGGATGCGCACAAGCACCCAAGGGAGCATGCGCACATTTGAGTTTTTAAAAAAAACAACCAATCCCATTTGCCCCGCGCCCCGCTTCTTTGCCGCGCTGCAGGACTGTGGAGTAATCCACGGGACCTCCACGGTAGGTCTGCTTGCGCAACCGCGTGTTTTTTAGCCCCGGGGCAAACAGCCATGCTTCCCCCCCGCATTTTCCTGCCCGTGTGCCCGCAGCCTTTATAAAGTTTATATCTCCGGTACCTGCTGTTACTCTTGATGGAACACATGGCCTGGCCCAACAAAGTGACATTTATGACAGATTTGGCCCTTATAACAAATGAGTTTGACACCCCTGCCATGGAGTCTACCGTCTGAAGTCGTCATTTTTCCCAGGGGAAGTGATCTCTCCAGTCTGGTGATTCCTTGTAATTCTGGGAGGTCTTCAGGCCCCACTTGGAGGTTGGCAACCCTATTGCATTCCAGCCTGAGTGCCTATAGCTATCCTTAAGTCTTCCTATAGCAAGTTATGTGGAACCAAACCAGAGCAGGGTTTTAGGCTTTTGGGTGGGAGGGGGGAAGCAGTGGGAAATGGTGTGGATCAAAGGGGCCGTCCATCCAAGAAAACACATCTTCTTCTGTGCTCTCTGTTAGCAAAACCTCATTTCATGCTCAGAGGAAGGAACAGACACTTTCATGGTGAGACGTTGGTGATGGAGGGGATCCCCATTTGGCACACTGCGACCCAGGAAAGTGGAAGTGGGACAGATAATACAGGGGTGAGGATCTTCATGCATTTACAAGACTCTGTTCATCATGTGTAAATTAAGGAAGGGGATATTTGGTTTCAGACAAAATAGATGATCATTTAACCTGAGGGTTGCCAAGTCCTATCTTCACCCCCAGCGGGGGACTTTGGGGGGGGTTCCTGGAGGGGGTGGGACATCCCCAACGTGATGACATCACATTGGGGATGCCCCCCCCCCCGCCCCCCCCCCCAACCGCCCTTCCACCCGT